>NC_090265.1:253999643-254279643 GCF_040414725.1 Anabrus simplex | reverse complement strand
TTTTTTTCATTATTTAAATGCTGGTCAATAAATGTATTCAAAAGGTGGACCAAAACATCAAATTTGATATAATTTTATGCATTATCAGGTCTTTAGGGAACCCTCCATTTTCTTCCGTATCCTGTAGGAAATTTTCGATCACCTTAGTATTCTTGCAAATCCTCTCTAGTGAGGATCTGTGTGCACACTTGCAGCATCGTTGGAATTTTTGTATGTATAGAAGATAGAGGAGCAGGCTAATACATCCCATATGATGTTAGAGGATATGAGGTCCACTCCCTCGAAAATGGGTAGCCCCATATTTTTTTTTTGCAAAATTACCTATGTGCAAGGTTTTTCTTTCTGTATTCCCTAGAATTATGGGGGCGTGATTAGCTCAGTGGCTTAGCTGATGGCTTCCCAGCCGGAAGGCTGAGGTCGACTCTGGGTCGAGATTTTCATCACAAGAATCACGTGACGTCAGGAAGGGCATCCGGTCTTGAACCCCCGCCCAAAACCAAAATGAGCCTAGGTGGCTCCAACGACCCCAAAAATAACTGGAATAAGCTGAGGATAGTTAGTTTTATTTCACTAGAATTATGATCTAACATGTCAATGACCTTATGCAATCATTTCGAAATGTTCGAGGAAAGTGTCCCAGTTTTATTTTATTCTTGATCTGCAGTTCTAATTTTAAAAAGCAAGTTTACGTCATGCGCCTCTTTGTGCCAATAATCATAGTGAAACCAGAATACCGATATTTTCAACGAGTCAAAATTTCTTCCTCCACCTCCGTTGCGGTGGGGGCGTGATTAGCTCAGTGGCTTAGCTGCTGGCTTTCCACCCGAAAGGCTGAGGTCGACTCTGGGTCGAGATTTTTATCACAAGAATCACGTGACGTCAGGAAGGGCATCCGGTCTTAAATCCCCGGTTAAAACCAAAATGAGCCTGTTGCCGTCTCACACACGAGGACTCGCCACTGTTTTTCGGACGGATGTCTTTCCTGACGCCAACACGATGTGGAGGGATTTATTCGCTATTGCGTGTTTCTGTGATAGTTGTACCACTGGGAGGAGGCGAGGGGTCTATAATACATACACAGTATCTCCTGACTGAAGAGGTGACGGCAGAAACTCTAGAGACCATGGTAGAGAGCTGAGCATGGCAATGCTTCCACTTACTTGGGCCTATCCGACCATCCTTCATCAAATTTTGTTCTCTTCCAACCCCGACGGCATTACGTATTTAAGGCCTAGGGTGTTGTGGCGGCATCGGGAAGAATGAACTCGCCCCACATACAGAACGCACCCTTGTGCACGATGCAACATTGCATCAGGGTATAGCTTGCAAAACTAGCGTCATTCGGCTGCGTGGAGTGAGCATGAGCATCACGCCTGTTTGTGTCTTGTTGGTGTAATCAGTGTAACCTATCTCACATGCAAAGGTGTACTAAAACTGTGTGTGGTGTAAATAAATCTTATTATCCATGAGGGCTGGTTTATTTATGAACGATGTGGAGCTGCCTACAACCAAGACTCCATAAATGGTGACCCCGAGTATGGAGAACACGCTCATACCATAACCTATCTTGGACCACGTGCTTCACCACAGATCACGGTATGTTACCACACTTTATTTCAAAGAGGCATTAGACTGTTTACTTCATTGGAACTACCACCTCTTCCGAGTATGAAACCAAATCGACAAACGACAAAAACAGTCGCCAGAATCCTAACGGCCGTCGGTGATACGCATCGCTTCAGTCCGCACGCGGCAACTTTACGCCACTTCTCTTTGTTACGCCGCATCTGCTACTCTTCAAGAACGCAACATATCATCTAAAAACTTGTATGTATATAACCTACGTTTTACTTGTTCCGGAATATTGCAAATTATTCACAACATAAATTCGTTGTGAAGTTGTACGAACATCACAAAGAAATGTATAGGCCTACAGTGGACAGTACCTAGTTTTCTAACCATAGTTACAATCTTGGTGTTAAATTGATGTACGTAATCCAGCAATCTTCTGTGCAATTTTCTTTCTCTTTTTGCTAATTAAGGCCTAAGATACAGACTACTCCACAACATAGGCCTACCTTATTTGCTGTTCAAACAAGTAAAATTACTTTAAAATAACCTACTTCTCATGCATTACAACTGCTTGAATTGTTGTACTATATATATATATATATATATATATATATATATATATATATATAAATCGTAATCGTGCCTTTTAGTGGTTTCTAAGTTGTTACATTACAGGTATAACATACTGTTGCATTATATGGACATTCCTCAAGACTTAAAATGGACATTGGAATCCACGGTGTCGTATAATACATACACAGTATCTCCTGACTGAAGAGGTGACGGCAGAAACTCTAGAGACCATGGTAGAGAGCTGAGCATGGCAATGCTTCCACTTACTTGGGCCTATCCGACCATCCTTCATCAAATTTTGTTCTCTTCCAACTCCGACGGCATTACGTATTTAAGGCCTAGGGTGTCTTTAATTTTCGTGGCCAATTCTTATATGTTGTTGATAGCCTCGTTCTTAAACGTTCTTTTCCTCTGACTAGTGTTGTCCAGTCGCACTTCCTCTTAAATCAGTAGTTACTACCATCATCTGTGGTGGCCGGTAATGTGATATGTTGTGTAATTATGAGAATGTATTGAGACAAACACAAACACCTAGTCCCCGAGCCAGATGAATGAAGTAGACGCGGTTAAAATTTCGAACCCGGAACCTGGTGATTTGGAGGCAGCAGCGCTGATCATTCAGGCAAGGAGCCGGACGATGGGTTAAAGATGTGTGTGGTGAAAATGTAGAGTAATTTAAGGTCAATGAATAGAGAAGGACTGGGTGAGTTAGCCGTGCGGTTAGGGGCGCATAGCTGTGAGCTTGCATCCGGGAGATGGGGGTTCGAACACCCTGTCGGCAGTCCTGAATATGGTTTTCTGTGGTTTCCCATTTTCATACCAGGCGAATGCTGGGGCTGTACATTCATTACGGCCACGGCCGCTTCCTTCCCACTTCTAGATCTATCTGTGTTAGTGCGACGTAAAGCAAATTGTAAAAAAACAAAAAAAAACAGAAGATGTTAAAAATGATTGGTGAACCCACATAGGAAGGTGAAAGATAGTTTCTAACCACAACATGCGAGGTCGAGATTGTATCAAAACGTAACAACTCCGAAGGATCACAAAGAAACAAGAATCTCTCATCCTCAAAAAGTCAGTTCACTTGAGCCAACACCAAGCTGATATGTGGTGAGAAGAGTGGAACACATGTAGGCTACATTTCACACACACACACACACACACACACACACACACACAAGGCACAAAGTGGTAAAGGAAAAAGTGCGTTACTCTCACTCGGTTAGAACGAATCGAAGCAATTTAGATCTAATATTTCACACTTAATGAAATGTCTTTTTCCTGTCTTCTTTTAACTGCCCCAATGGAATACGTCGTCATATGCTGAAGTATCTTGATAGAAACATATACAGCAAGACTACTCTTTTCTCCGTTCTCAAGTAATATTTATTACATTTGAGGACATGCAGTCAACGACCGTATGTATTACTGAATGTGAGAGATACGTTACAGTTTGCCTAAGATAATGTTTAAGAAAAATAATGTGGTTGTTCAGCCACTCCTAGCATAAAATCAAGGATGAATAAGAAGCATTTGACAATTAGAAAAATGAGGATATGTAGTAAAGAGGAGAAAGGGATATGAAAAGCAAGTAATGAAGACTCCTGCTGTTTATTGTTTTAAGGGGAAATAGAATGTAGTAGTAAACTCCTCTTTACTCTAATCAAAAGGGAAAGAAGAGGAGATGAAATTCTTCCATCAGCGAAAGAAAGAGAAGAAAGGCATGAAAATAAAAGCGTCGCTAGGCCTTTCAAACCAAATGCTGTCGGCATCAGAAGGGAACAAGCTAAGAAAGGTCAGGTAGAATGAGAATGACGAAGATAAGTGGACTTAACTAAGGGATCTTACTCTCTTCCTGCCTCAGTGGCACTGTATTTGGTTTGCGATGCGCAGTCTGCATACGTGCCCTCTATAGAATGTAACTTAATTAGAAATTAATGCAGACGTACAGTACCTCTATAGAGCTCCGTGTGCTTTTCATCTCTCCGCCACCGAGCTCGATAGCTGCAGTAGCTTAAGTGCGGCCAGTATCCAGTATTCGGGAGATAGTGGGTTCGAGCCTCACTGTCGGCAGCCCTGAAGATGGTTTTCCGTGGTTTCCCATTTTCACACCAAGCAAATGCTGGGGCTGTACCTTAATTAAGGCCACAGCCCCTTCCTTCCCATTCCTAGCCCTTTCCTGTCCCATCGTCGCCATAAGACATAACTGTGTCGGTGCGACGTAAAGCCAATAGCATCTCCCCGCCCTTTCTTTCGCGATGCCTACTTCTTTAAATAATAATCGAATCTCATCGTCATTTTTCCTGTGATTAGATTCGGCAGAGAATGGTTATGTCCGTGTACTTCTCATTAAACCATACCTATTACTGAATTTGTTGTGTAGTTTAGTACGCAAATATTTGTGATAGAAATAATATTTGGAAAGAGAATGGTGGAATGCTAAATTTTATTATTTACTTGGCCTACTGTTATTCTCAGAAGCTTGCAGACTAAATGCTGAAATATATAACGTGGTGTAAATAAAATGTTTGCATTGATCCGTTTACCCTCCAGGGTTGGTATTTCCCTCGGACTCAGTGAGGGATCCCACCTCTACCCCCTCAAGGCCAGTGTCCTGAGGATCGGTGGATACTACTGGGAAGGAGGACCAGTACCACGCCCAGGCGGCTTCATTTGCTATGCTGAACAGGGGCCTTAGAGTGGAGGAATGATAAGATTGGAAGGAATAGGCAAGGAAGGGGGAAGGAAGCGGCCGTGGCCTCAAGTTAGGTACTATCCCGCATTTGTCTGGAGAAGTGGAAAACAACGGAAAACCACTTCGAGGATGGCTGAGGTGGGAATCAAACCCCCATCTACTCAGCTGACCTCCCAAGGATGAGTGAACCGCGTTCCAGCCCTCGTACCACTTTTCAAATTTCATGGCAGGGCAGTGAATCGAACCCGGGCCTCCGGGGGTGGCAGCTAATCACACTAACCACTACACCACAGAGGCGCACATTATTATTATTATTATTATTATTATTATTATTATTATTATTATTATTATTATTATTTACGCGAACGGTCAAAGTAGTGGCATTCTGTCACAGGGTGCCTGGTTCTATTCCTGGTCGGATGCAGGGTTTAGGTATTAACGTAATTGGTTTTGTGGTTTTTGGAGACGCTGAGATGCCGGTATTTTTCCATGGTTCTTTTAAATCTGCCGACATGAGGCTGGTATATTCGAGCATCTTCAAATACTACCGGACATAGCCTGGATCGAACCCGCCAGTTTGGGCTCAGATCATCGCTCTACCCCCTGAGCCACATAGCCCAGCCTAATGCTTTTAGTTCGGGTACTGGACTTTTGTGTTTGTCTTAATACACACAACACACCTCACTGTCAGCCACCACAGCAACTCATAGACGATCCCTCCACACAGGGTTGGTGTCAGGAAGGGCATTCGTCCATAAAACTGGTCCATATCTAATGTACATCGCACCAATGACCACGCCCGGATATCGGAATATGTGACAGAAGGTTCTTATTTGTTTATTATTATTATTATTATTATTATTATTATTATTATTATTATTATTATTATTATACCCTTGCGTTAGGGTCTACTAGGGACCATGTTCCAATTTCAATTCTTCATCCTTTGTTGTTGATTCTTCCTTTCCAATCAATCAATCAATCAATCAATCAATCAATCAATCAATCAATCAATCAATCAATCAATCAATCAATCAATCAATCAATCAATCAATCAATCAATCAATCAATCAATCAATCAATCACTATTCATCTGCATTTAGGGCAGTCGCCCAGGTGGCAGATTCCCTATCTTTTGTTTTCCTAGCCTTTTCTTAAATGATCGCAAAGAAATTGGAAAATTATTGAACATTTCCCTTGGTAAGTTATTCCAATCCCTAACTCTCCTTCCTATAAACTAATATTTGCCCCAGTTTGTCCTCTTGAATTCCAACCATATCTTCATATTGTGATCTTTCCTACTTTTAAAGACACCACTCAAATTTATTCGTCTACTGATGTCCTCCCACAATATCTCTCCACTGACAGCTCGGAACATACCACTTAATCGAGCAACTCGTCTCCTTTCTCCCAAGTCTTCCCAGCCCAAATTTTTCAACATTTTTGTAACGCTACTCTTTTGTCGGAAATCACCCAGAACAAATTGAGCTGCTTTTCTTTGGATTTTTTTCCAGTTCTTGAATCAAGTAATCCTGGTGAGGGTCCCATACACTGAAACCATACTCTAGTTGGAGTCTTATCAGAGACATATGCCCTCTCCTTTACATCCTTACTACAACCCCTAAATACCCTCATAACCATATGCAGAGATCTGTACCCTTTATTAACAATCATATTTATGTGATTACATCAATGAAGGTCTTTTCTTATATTAACACCTAGGTACTTACAATGATCCCCAAAAGGAACTTTCACCCCATCAACTCAGTAATTAAAACTGAGAGGACTTTTCCTATTTGTGAAACTCACAACCTGACTTTTAATCCCGTTTATCATCATACTATTGCCCACCGTCCATCTCACAACACTATCGAGGTCACCCTGCAGTCGCGCACAATCTTGTAACTTTATTACTCTGTACAGAATCCAATCCTTTCAATATTCCTTCATTGTTTCAGTATGTTTCTTTTTTCTTTCTTCAGACCACTTTGTGCCGGTTTATTTTTTGCCTCCCTCCCTTGGAATCCTTCCATCTTTAAAACTTTTTTCTTGAAAATTTCTCTTTCTATTACTTCTTCTCTGATGTTGTTTCTTTCCAAGTCTTTTTTCATCTCTTGAATCCAGGTGGTTGTTGACTTTTTCTCCAAAGATATGTGAAAATCTTTTTGGCTAGTCTACTGTCGTCCATTCGTAAATATGTCCTCTTCCGCACTGTTATAGATATGTTTTCTATGTTCTGATAAATTTCGTTATTACTTCTTAATTTCCAAACTTCTGTCGTTTTTAGAGGGTCTAATATTGTTTTTCATAATTCTTCTTTCTAGTATTCCAATCTTGAAAGTTTATGATTGAGTACTAAACATTCGCTGGCATATTATTATTATTATTATTATTATTATTATTATTATTATTATTATTATTATTATTAGATGCGAAAAAGACCAGAAAACTGATCACGCAAAGCTCGCTTAGAAGTTGTGCATTTCCTTCTTTGCCAGGCAGTCTTCAATTTTTCTCTCATCGTGGTTCTTCGTTCTTCTGTCCACTTAGCTCATGTATTCTTCTTGTAGTTTCTCTCTGACTCTACTTCCCACTTGCTGATTTTCGTTCTGTAGCAGGTTCGGTCAGCGATGTCGGCCACTTTGATTCCTGATTTTTCCATGTCTTGGCGGATTTCCGTTGTCCACCTATTTGTTTTGATGTTTTCTGTTGCCTCGAGTAAGATTCTTGTCAGTTATTATTATTATTATTATTATTATTATTATTATTATTATTATTATTATTATATCGACTACTTCATCGAAGGTTTGATTCTAAGTTGATATCAACGCGTGAATATATTACAGCTGCAAATTTATGTCTGAAGGTGCTCAAATACGACAGCCCCGTGTCGGTAGATTTACTGGCACGTTAAAGAACTCCTGCGGGACTAAATTCCGGCACCTCGGCGTCTCCGAAGACCTTAAAAAAAGTAGTTAGTGGGACGTAAAGCAAATAACATTATTATTATAATTTATGTCTGGTCCGCGTCCGTACTATTTCGTTCGCATGCATCCCTACGCAAAGCAACTTTGCTAAAAACTAGTGCACACGTAGGCCACTCTTTGTTTTAGTTCCGCGATCTAATAATGACGTTGCTGCGGCAAGTGACTGATCCTTCGTTCGTGTCCTTAACCTCAATATATGTGCTATTCTTTTAATACCCAGCTAGAAAGAGACTGTCCAGGTCGACAGACATGCGCGGCCAGAGAGCATCTCACCTGCCAACTTCCGTGTGTGCATGTTGTTTACGCGACCAGACATATCATGCTGCAGTGTTGTTTACTCAGAGCTGGAGATTGCAAAAAAATTGTACGACCAATTCCATCCTTTCTTTCTCTAAAGCGAAAGGACAATCACAGATAATGCAGTTCAGTTAAGGAATGACTGTACCATTACATAAAGAGTAGCTGGGCGGTTGGTAAGTGTTAATGGAAGTGTGCACGTTATTTCTAGGAAACTTGTCCCGAATTAACTCTATGACCTTTTCACGAAATTGCACAATTTTGAACTGGTGCAATTATATAGAATTAAAACTGACCATAACCTTGAATCCACATCTCTTTTCCTCTTTGCATGCACACCGGCTTGAGGCTGTTTCTTTTGACTGTGATAAATAATGTTCCTCAGTACATTTCTGTACCATTTGTGTACGAAGTAAGGTACATATACGTGTTTACTTTTGGTTGATAGTCTTTTTGTGAACAACTGACATTTGATAGGCATTATGATTTTTGAATTTTTTGCCGTGTCAAAGAAATAAACTGTAGGACATGTTTCTCTTCTGATGAAGTGGAATTCATTTTCAACCAAATTCAAATGTCACGTTTTACATCGATGCCTTCATGACCCGTATTGATAGACATGGCAATCGTTCGGGTTTTCGCCGTGTCAAATAAATAAATAAGCTGTAGTCAGTCTTTGCGTTCCACGAAAACTTCACTCCACTTCCTCAGAAGTCATATCAATAGTCTATATAAATAAAATTGTATCTGTTTGTCTGTTTGTCTGTTCCACCATCACGTCGAAACGGCTGGATAGATCTCAACCAAACTTCATATTTAGAGTATACTCATCCCGGGGAAGGTTTAGATACGCATATCATTTTAAAATCTTTGAATACACGGGGGGTTTATAAGAAAACCAGAATGGTTTTTCCACCATCACGTCGAAACGGCTGGATAGATCTCAACCAAACTTCATATTTAGAGTATACTCCTCCCGGGGAAGGTTTCGATATGCATATCATTTTCAAATATTTGAATACACGGGGGGTTTATAGGAAAACCAGAATGGTTTTTCCACCATCACGTCGAAACGGCTGGATAGATCTCAACCAAACTTCATATTTAGAGTATACTCCTCCCGGGGAAGGTTTAGATATGCATATCATTTTAAAATCTTTGAATACACGGGGGGTTTCTAGGAAAACCAGAATGGTTTTTCCACCATCACGTCGAAACGGCTGGATAGATCTCAACCAATTTTCATATTTAGAGTATACTCACCCCGGGGAAGGTTTCGATATGCATATCATTTTAAAATCTTTGAATACACGGGCGGTTTGTAGGAAAACCAGAATGGTTTTTCCACCATCACGTCGAAACGGCTGGATAGATCTCAACCAAACTATATATTTAGAGTATACTCCTCCCGAGGAAGCTTTCGATATGCATATCATTTTAAAATCTTTGAATACACGGGGGGTTTATAGGAAAACCAGAATGGTTTTTCCACCATCACGTCGAAACGGCTGGATAGATCTCAACCAAACTTCATATTTAGAGTATACTCGTCCCGGGGAAGGTTTCGATATGCATATCATTTTAAAATCTTTGAATAGACGGGGGTTTATAGGAAGACAAGAATGGTTTTTCCACCATCACGTCGAAACGGCTCGATAGATCTCATCTAAACTTCGTATTTAGAGTATACTCCTCCCGGGGAAGGTTTTGATATGCATATCATTTTAAAATCATTGAATACACGGGGGGTTATAGGGATTCCAGAATGGTTTTTGCACCATCACGTCGAAACGGCTCGATAGATCTCAACTAAACTTCATATTTAGAGTATACTCCTCCCGGGGAAGGTTTCGATATGCACATCATTTTATAATCTTTGAATACACGGGGGGTTTATAGGAAAACCAGAATGTTTTTTTCCACCATCACGTCGAAACGGATGGATAGATCACAACCAAACTTCATATTTAGAGTATACTCCTCCCGGGGAAGGTTTCTATATGCATATCATTTTAGAAACTTTGAATACACGGGGGGTTTATAGGAAAACCAGAATGGTTTTTCCACCATCACGTCGAAACGGCTGGATACATCTCAACCAAATTTCATATTTAGAGTATACTCATCCCGGGGACGGTTTCGATATGCATATCATTTTAAAATCTTTGAATAGACGGGGGTTTATACGAAAAGCAGAATGGTTTTTCCACCATCACGTGGAAACGGCTCGATAGATCTCAACTAAACTTCATATTTAGAGTATACTCATCCCGGGGAAGGTTTCAATATGCATATCATTTTAAAATCTTTGAATAGACGGGGGTTTATAAGAAAACCAGAATGGTTTTCCTCCATTTTCTCTTATACTATTGATTTTCTGTAAACTTCGTTTACCGTACGTGAAACGTCTCTTAATTATAAACAACTTTCGTTATGTTCGTAATTTACCTTACTCTTTACATGACGGAGAAATTTACAATTTTCTGCTGGTACCATGCTCTGCATTGAGTGACCGACAGACCGACAACGAACCTACAGGTTACCATGGCAACGTCTCTGACTGCATGTCAGCAGGGAAGTAACGTATTGCCATTTTCCTCATCATGCTTTTAAATTCGTGGTTGTTCCTTAGGTAGAAGGCAAGAGAGGCGTCAATCGGGCTATCTGCGGGATATTGGCGGAATATCGTTGGATGTTATAACCGCCTTCGAATAGATTAAGTAATAACACCATTAGTCATCTTCTTATTATTTGTTTACCTAGGAATCAATGGACCTAAATTTCTCCTCTGTTACCGCTTTATTCTATCCATAACTCACACTAGCATAATTTATTGAGGGGCATTTGATTTTCCAATACATTAACTTGGCATTTACATATTTGTCGTTTTCCGGCTGCCCTCAATTATAATCCATTTTCTATTGCTTTCAACTTTCTTAACTGTATTATTTCTTCCTTAATTACGCCGTATGTACGCGAGTGCTACAAACTACTGGATGTATTTCCACCAATACTCATATTTAGAATACACCTGTCCTTGATAGGTTTTAGGGCAAATATTGTTTCTAAATCCCTGAACTGACTGGGGGTTTATACGAAACCGAAAGTGTGATTTTGCACTTCCACAAAATATACACAACCAACGTTAATTTAAATCTACCTGCCTCGGTAGAAATTAATTTCTAAACCTTTTTTCTCATGTGCATCATTTCGATACGAGGATTAATAAGGGAGATATCATTAACGGACCGTTTTTTTGTACAAGTCCCATCGGACTTAACACACGAGCGGGTGCGTGTAAAGCTTATTCCTTACAACTTGAAAACTACTGAAGATATTCGAACCAAAATTCATATTTAGCATCCACCTGTCCAAAGGTAGGTTTTAAACGTAAATAACATTTCATGTTCCGGAATGGACTGGCGGTTTATAGGGAACCGAAATGGCGATTTTACTCTTCCACAATATATAGAGAACAAGACCAACCTGACTGGAAATCGACCAAACGTGATGGAATTCCACCTCTAAACCTTTTTTTCATGTGCATTTTTTCGTCAGGAGGATTAATAAGGGAGATATCATGAATGGTCAGTTTTGCAGGTTAAGTCCAGCGGACATAGCCAAAAAGGTGTTTTACATGGAGCAGATTCCTTATCTACATAAATCAAATCGTAACGACTGTGTGCCTCTACAATGACTATTTTGGCGAAATTTTCGTACAGCTTTCCGTTTAAGGGGTAATAATGACCATCTGCATAATTTTTGGTTTAGTTTCCTGAAAGTCCTAATTTTTACCCGCCTCGCCCAAAATCCAGATTGCGGCATAATCTGCCAGAAGAAAAAGAAGATAATTGAAATTTGACAAAATTATACGTTTTAGACTGTAACGAACGGAAAACATCCAAGATCATTAAATTTTTCACTTTTTATCCCCGAAGAATATCGAAATATGCAGGCAATTTTTATGATGGTGCAGACCTTCGGAAATTCCTATCACATAACAGATTTCACAATCTCCGTTCAATTTGGAATGATCTACAACCTTGGTCTTATGACTTTTTGCCGTATCTGTATCACTTTTACGTTTGATTTTTCTCTATTAATGGATGTTAAGTCAATTTGGAATTTTCACATGGATAATTCATACCTTCGATTACTTCTATGAAATACAGAATCATCAAACTCTTCACGAAAATTGGCCACCCAGTAGCCATATATGAGCCAAATGCTATGTATGTAGCCGTCACATAATTATTCGAAAATTAATGTAATGTGAGATAATCTTACAAGAACGTTATTCTGTTCCACGTTTCTAACTCAATCTGACCCAAGAATAGATTACATATCATAGGACCAGCCATTTAGGCCACTAAATCCGGCGTGTCTTATAGTACAATCCTTTGTCGATATGACGTACGTTTAGTAGCAGTTAATCTGTAAATGAAGGTCTTCAATATTGTAAACACGCATATACTTTCGTATGTCGATCTATATATATTCACTGATGTCGATTTTTAGCGATCGAGAAAGGGTGGGTCTGCTATTGTAATCAGTACTCCCCACACCGACTTTGACTGGCAGTATGAAAGGGTTCCTTCTCCAACTCCTGTGTAACTGTCATTAGTAAGGAAGGTCTACAATTGTAATGAATAGTTCACTTCTCGATTTGACTTGCAGAAGGCAAGTGAGCATGCAGTTTTGTTTAAAACTCCCCTACCCGATTGTGTTTGGCAGTAGGCAAGGGTGCCCGCCATTATAAAGAAATGTCCTCATCTAAAATGTGACTGGCATTAGGCATAGTGGCCTGCTATTTTGATGGAAACTCACCAACTTGGTGTGACTGGCAGTAAGCTGGCTGGAAGTAGGAAAATGGGCCTGGCATTATAATGATAACTGCACAACTCAATTTCGAGTGATAGTAGGATAATTGCCTGCCATTATAATAAAAACTGTAATCTGTCTGGAAGTAGGAAAGGGGGCTGCCATTTTAACGAAAACTCTCCAAATCGATTCTGTCCGCATAGTAGGCAATGGGGCCTGAAATTATAATGTAAACTTCCCAACTCGATTGTGAATGGCAGTAGGCCAGTGAGCCTGCCGTTATATCACAAATCCATAACAAACACTTTACATTGGAAACAACGTACGGGGACCTCCCCATGCTCTTCCTCGGATAACGCTAAGAGAAATGCAATTTTAAAACAATCTTATTGACTGCATGCACACTATTTACTTCGATATTCGAATACAATGTAGAATACCGTAGCGAAGCACGGGTACATTCGCTAGTAGTTCATAAGATTATTTGTTACACAAAAATCTAGAGTATGTGTATGTTCTTGGAAAAATGGAATATATACAATGATTCTATAGCAGTAGCGTAGCCAGGATCGGACAGTGTGGGGGGTGGGGGTGTAGTTACAAAATGATGGTAGATCACAATGAAGGTGCAATAATGACTTGTCATTACAAGGACACTGATACAAGTAGATTACAGATCTATTGGTTCTACAATTATGCCTTTGAATGTTTAGTTAGTTTATCAATAATTTCACAGGGGTTAACCCCCAGTAACCCCGCCCCCCAGCCCCCTCCCCTGGCTACGCCTCTATTTTATAGTTGCCACCAGGTGATCATGTCAGTTCATGAAGCCCCGGCGTCTAGTAAGTAAAGGACCGTGCCGTCTGACAAGTCCAGTTACACGACTCCAGGACGATGACAAATCAATTGGAATGTTACTGTAGTTAAACTGACACTGGCAACCTGAGATCGCAGAGGAAACTTGTCCAACCTCCAATTTTTTACACCGCGAATTTTACATGGATCCATTGAGGTTTGAACCCGAGACAAAAAGCGGAAAGGACGACCACTAACTGTCTAAGTCATGAAGGGGGTCCAGGCATTGTGAGTCCATACTTGTCACTTTCATATTGTTAATCTCAAAGTTGAGAGTGAAGCCGATCAATGAAAGTAAGTAGCTTTCTTTATCTCAACCCAGAAGTTGATGTTATAGGTCGTTAGTCAATCTATGCAAGTTTCAGTCTCCTTCTACTGAAAATAAAACCATACAACGATGACGAACGAATATCATCTTCAGGGCTGCCGACAGTGGGATCAAACCCACTATCTCCCAAACCGCTAACAGCTACACGGCCCGAAACGTGTGTCCTTCCTTAATTTTTTGTGCATAATTAATGCATTCGTATCAATATCCTAATTTTTGCATTTTTCACACATTTCAGATTCGTGATATCGACGAATTTTGGAGTTAGGCCTATATAAAGTTACTGAAAAGTAAAGCGTTGTTTCTGCTTTTATTTTTCTTCAGATGAAAAATAATGAGATGTGGTCAAATGATTTATGTATATTTATTAATTTAAAGTAACTTTAATTTATATTTTTAGAGTACAGAATATGTAGCTAAATTACATAGGATGTAAGATGCGTACAGGGTCTGAATGTTTCTTTCAAATGTAAATCACAATGTTCCGTGGCAAGACTAAAGAAACACAAGTCAATCTAGAAATACAGTATCTAGAAAATCAATGGATGGAAGGAAGAGAACCCATAAAAATGCACTTTACTTAGGCTAATGTAATGCTAAATTGGTATGTTTGTATATAGACTTTATATCATTATCATTACAAGCATTACTGTACATTTCACATTGCCGAGTGGATAGGCCGCACTTTGAAGCCAAGCTCTGCATACGGGAGACGAGTGGGTTCGAGTCCCACCGTCGGCTCTCCTGACAATGGTTTTCGGTGGTTTGCTATTTTCACTTCCAGGCAAATAAATGCCAGGACAGTTCCTATTCATAGGCCACAGGCGATTCCTTCCACCTCCTTACACAATTTCATTCTTCTTCTTCTTCTTGATTTGTTTACCCTACCTCTACTACCTCAAGGGCAGTGTCCTGGAGTGTGAGACATTGGGTCGGAGGATACAGCTGGGGAGGATGACCAGTACCTTGCCCAGGCGGCCTCACCTGCTATGCTGAGCAGGGGCCTTGATGGGGGATGGGAAGATGGGAAGGGATAGACAAGGAAGAGAGAAGGAGGTGGCCGCGGCCTTAAGTTAGGTACCATCCCGGCATTTGCCTCAAGGAGAAGTGGGAAACCACGGAAAACCACTTCCAGGATGGCTGAGGTGGAAATCAAACCCACCTCTACTCAGTTGACCTCCCGAGGCTGAGTGGACCCCGTTCCAGCCCTCGTACCACTTTTCAAAGTTCGTGGCAGAGCCGGGAATCGAACCCGGGCCTCTGAAGGTGGCAGCTAATCACACTAACAACTACACCACAGAGGCGGACCCAAATTTCATTCACTAATCATTTATTTAATTTTCATTACCTCTCCAACTGAAATTGGCGCCAGGAAGGGCATCCGGCATTAAAACATGCCATATAATTCTATCTCACCTCATCCCCGACCTCGTAGCAGGATAAATGGGACCAAGGAGTACTGTAGATTTCACATTGCTGACCTCAGCGGCGTAATTCGTTAGTCGTCCTTCTGTTCCCAAGAAAGCGGCTACAATTCTGCCTGAGATCAATGGCATCTGAAAGTGCAAAGAGTGACAACTCATTGCTATTGGTTTCCGACATGTTAAACAACTCATGAAATGTAACATTTCGACATTCTGATTATTCTTAAAACCTACAACAAATAATAATAATAATAATAATAATAATAATAATAATAATAATAATAATAATAATAATAATAATAATAAATAGATTTCGCGTTAATGTACTAGTAGTTAAATATTCATAAATAGTCATTTCGTATGATTAGTCAACATGAACAGTAAAGTTTAACGCTGCTGTCGAGATTACCATCTTATAAAGAACTAACCAAAACCTCATCGTAGTTTTATAATTTCTTAAATACAATAGGCCGAATTGTCCTACCCATTTTCTCTCATGTATAACTGTTATTCGCTCGTTTTTGGATTTCCCTGTCAACTCATTAATATAATTAATAAACACTGCAAAGGCCGGACTGAGTGGCTCAGACGGTTGAGGCATTGGCTTTCTGACCCCATCTTCGCAGGTTCGATCCTGGCTCAGTCCGGTGGCATTTGAAAGTGCTCAAATATGTCAGCCTCGTGTCGGTAGACTTACTGGCACGTAAAAGAACTCCTGCACCGGAACCTCGGCGTCTCCGAAAACAATAAAAGTAGTTAATGGGACTTAAAGCCAATAACATTATTATTATTATTAAACACTGCAAAGAGGAAGGGGAGAAAAGTCAAAAAGGTTGAGGTCTAACTGTGTTGGACGGGCTGCCATTCAGCTCCCACTCCTCGGTGCTATCCCACTACTGCTCGCCACGGAGACTTTTGGCTGCTGGGTTTCCCCCCTGGCCCGGTTCGCCTCTCCTTAGCCAACCTGGTCACCTCAGGCTCCCCCAAGGTACCCATATTGATGGCGAGCTTAGCGCGGACACCAAGTCAACATGAGGCACTGAACGCCAGAGCTCCCGACCTCAAATCATCCTCTCAACCCGGCCTCCGAGTAGCTGGATTACAGGAGCACGCCACCACTCCCAGCCGGCAACTGGAGCTAAACAACAGGGTTATGAAGTTAGTCTATTTTTAAAGTAAAGTAATCACATTTTTATTTGTTTCATTCCGTGTCTGTAGATATTTGGAACAATGAATTGAACAGGGAATAAGTTAAATATATATAATTTTCATTCAAATATTACAAGTTTATATCGCCACATGCTGCATAAGTTCGTAATCTATCAGCAGTCCACTGAACTAAAATGGTATAGCTTGATGTCATTAATTGTGGCTAGATGGCAGTAGATGAATTTATAAGCTACCAATGTCTAGGACCTTGCAAGCTACGCTTTGAATGATGGTAGCGTAAACAAATATTGAGGTTGTGATAGATTCTCCCTGTGCTAAGCAGTATAAAATAATAATTTATGTTACTAGCATAATAAGAGCAAAGGCTGTCTTCTTTTGCGGAGTGCTAATGAATATACAGTTAAACCAGTCTTCAACCGGTGCTGTACAGACACAAGTTAGAAGTATTTTAGCCTACTAGGTTGTTTGATTTGGTTATTTACTGTATATCTTAGCAATTGACAGTGGCGTCTTATATACAGCAGATTCTCTTTTAAACGCCAGCCTCGTGTTGTATAGTACGTGGAAACTTGGAGAATGTAATTGTTATTTGGTGGAATCTTTGATAGAGATTTTAATGTTTTTAACTTTTACATTTCAGTTTACCTAGAACTTTCTAGACGGTTCTGTGTTATTTGATGGTTATAGGGGTTCCGAGGTAAGATAGTGATAATACCGATGCGGAATTTTTGAACAAGGCGTTAGGCCTAATTGCCGTATAGAACACATGCTGAGTTTTATATACAGGATATATAAATAAGGTAAATTTCAGAAAAGATTCCTCCTATCTCACCTTCCTTGGTCAAGTCTTGTTCTCTTTCGATTCCGACGATATTACGTTTTCAAGGCCTAGGTACTCTTTCGTTTCCAGATTCTTCCTTATTTTGTCGATAGCTCCTTTATTCGGAAGAGTCGGATCTCTTCCTTTTTTTTTTTTTTCTTTCTGTTTAGTGTTAAGATTGTCTAGTTGTACCTACTTCCCCACCATCACCACTTGCAAAGAGTGTGAATTGCTCCATTTTTTCCTTCTGATTAGTGTTAAGAGGGAGTTGTTGTCCAGTTATACAGCCCCAGGGGCTCTGAACTTTAGAGCGTGGGTTGGCGACCACGGGGCCCTCAGCTGAGTCCTGGCATTGCTTCCACTTACTTGTGCCAGGCTCCTCACTTTCATCTATCCTATCCGACCTCCCTTGGTCAACGCTCGTTCTTTTCCGACCCCGACGCTATTAGGTTTGCGAGGGCTAGGGAGTCTTTCATTTTCACGCCCTTCGTGGCCCTTGTCTTTCTTTGACCGATATCTTCATTTTTCGAAGTGTCGGATCCCTTCCCTTTTTCCCTCTGATTAGTGTTATATAGAGGATGGTTGCCTAGTTGTACTTCCTCTTAAAACAATAATCACCACCACCACCACCAGTTATACAGTAGGCCTACTTCAATAATCACCACCATCACTGACATCATTCCTGTCCGTGCTCCCTTGGTCAGCTATTTATTATCTTATAATCCCGACGGTGTTAGGTTTGCGAGGCCTAGGCACTTTCATTTCTATATCCTTTCTCTCACCGATACCTTCATTCTTCTTCCTATTAAACTCATTAAAGATAAGAGAGAAGGTTGCCTGTGTATTCGTGTATTAATTGGGGTAGCATTTCTTACTTTATTGGAGCGAAAGGTTTTAGATTATATTCAGATTCGCGAAGGACCTAATAAAGTAGGATTTATTGGGTTACCCCAACTCTTTGCTGATGCAATTCAATTATCTTCTAAGGAAGGAACATATCCAATAGCTTCAAACTATTTGATGTATTATTTTTAGCCTTGATGAAGGCTCCCTTCCTTGGATTTTTACCCAAATGATTGATTATTGGATATCTTCCTTCCTTAGAAAATAATTTAATTGCATCAGCAAAAGTTTGGGGTAACCCTATTGATCCTACTTAGGTCCTTGAAGCAATAAATTTTGAAAAACTGAGTGTTGGAGGAAATCACTCTTCACCTGCATAGTATTACTACCGTCTCCACAGAGTTTATGGCATTAAGCGATCTGTCGTTGGTAGATAGTGAACCTGTACAACATGGAATGAAATACTGTAATTTTTTAATGACATATTTCATTCTTCTTAATCTGTTTACCCTCCAGGGTCGGTTTTTCCCTCGGACTCGGTGAGGGATCCCACCTCTACCGCCTCAAGGGCAGTGTCCTGGAGCTTCAGACTCTGGGTTAGGGGATACAACTGGGGAGGATGACCAGTACCTCGCCCAGGCGGCCTCACGTGCTATGCCGAACATGGGCCTTCCCGGGGGATGGAAAGATTGGAAGGGATAGACAAGGAAGGGGGAAGGAAGCGGCCGTGGCCTTAAGATATGTACCATCCCGGCATTTGCCTGGAGGAGAAGTGGGAAACCACGGAAAACCACTTCCAGAATGGCTGAGGTGGGAATAGAACCCACCTCTACTCAGTTGACTTCCCGAGGCTGAGTGGACCCCGCTCCAGCCCTCGTACCACTTTTCAAATTTCGTCGCAGAGTCGGGAATCGAACCCGGACCTCCGGGGGTGGCAGCTAATCACACTAACCACTACACCACAGAGGCGGACTACAGTCCCTTATTTCTAAGATTAATTTTATTTCGTCAGATTAAGTTAGGCTATCTGTATCAGCCGGTATGGAAAAAGAAAGGGCGAACGAGAGCGCCAAATTTTAGTGCATTTGAAATTGAAATGCTCATTGACTTCGACGATTTCTTTGCAAAACAGAATTATTTATACGAGTAGGGAACTCGAGACGATCAATTGTGAACGTCATAGTTTCCGTCTCCGAATGAAACCTATTTTGAAACGAGAAGTCCGCCCAATCTTCCAATGGATTTCCCCTGTCTCTTTCTCTCCGTTCGCCACCCTCAAGATGCGAGATGTTGTGCCAAATCCATTTTAACGTTAAGATCACACAGTATATAACTTACTCGTGAGGTTGTTGCAGAGTACGTAGGCCTTAACGCCTCGGCTAGCTGCTTAACCACTAGCTCACGATCGGTAAACTTTTAACCGCGGTAAAGCGTTAAAAATTTCAAAACCGGGCTTGATGCAACAAAAATTCAACTTAACCATGGTAAGCTATCCATTTGTCGTAACCGTGGTTGATGCACCCTGGCATTACTGCCTTATGTGGACCCACTGTCCGCGCTAAGCTCGTCATCAATATACTGTAGATACCTTGGGGGAGCCTGAGGTGACCAGGTTGGCTAAGTTGAGGCGAACCGGGCCAGCGGGAGAAACCCAGCAGCCAAAAGTCTCCGTGGCCAGCAGGTAATGGGATAGCGCCGAGGAGTAGAAACTGAGGGGCAGCCCGTCCAACAAAGTTAGGCCTCAACTTTTTTGCATTTTTGCTTCTCATTGCTGGTTTAACATTCTCTGTTTAAAAATATGTAATACCAGTAATCTAGTTATTCAGTGTATTTTTTTCCTGTTATAATAATCCTTTTCCCTGTCCCATCTTCCGATAAATGCTTAATGTTTACTTCAGAATAAAATTTATTCGAACTCCGTGCTACTAACTGTAAGATACCTCAAAATCACCGTTTGTTCTACATACTGCATTCTGTAGTCAAATCCTGACATGGTCATAGATTCCACACACACATAAATAAGTTTCCATACACAGCGCAACACGTACCTGGCGATCAAATGTGAATGATCTGTCAGTTACTCAGGTATAAAGTGCTATATTAGATACAGTAAATGAACAAATCAGACCAGTTAGCACAATACTTTGATAACGCGTATAAGTACAGTAAGTCTCGACAACACGCTGAACGCACTGACAAACTGTATAGTGTACATCAACACCCTTTACCCTGTGGGCGGGGGCGGTAGAACATATCCACTGTGTTCCCTCCCTTTCATAACACGCGACTGAGTGGGGACTACAGTAGCTCTCAATTTGGAGAGCCTAGTTTGGTGACCACGGGTCTCCTACCTGAGTCTAACACTGTTTCCACTTACTTGCGGTAGACTCCTCTCTCTCATATATCCTAACCGTCCTCCCTTGGTCAACTCTTGTTCTCTTTCATCCTGAATGGTTTTAGTTTACGAGGTGGTGATTGGTGGTGATGATTATTGTTTTAAGAGGAAGTACAACTAGAAAACCATCCTCTATTAAACACTAATCAGAGAGAAAAATGGAAGGGTCCGACACTTCGAAAAATGAAGATATCGGCCAAAGGAAGACAAGGGCCACGAAGGGCATGAGAATGAAAGACTCCCTAGCCCTCGCAAATCTAATAGCGTCGGGGTCGGAAAATAACAAGAGTTGACCAAGGGAGATCGGATAGGATAGATGAAAGTGAGGAGCGTGGCACAAGTAAGTGGAAGTGGAAGCAATGCCAGGACTCAGCTAAGGGCCCCGTGGTCGCCAACCCACGCTCCAAAGTTCAGAGCCCCTGCGGCCTAGTTTTACGAGGCCTCGGGAGCCTAGGATGGTTGCCCACAAGGCCGTACCCAGGGGGAATTAAGGAGGTTCACCTTGACCAATTTAAGCAGCACATGTGGGTTTTCGAAAATTCAGCTCATTGAATCAAAACTGTTATGAACTATTTCTAGATTGAAACAATTGAAATTTAACCCAACAAACTGTGCCATCTTCAAATTTCTCCATTAATATACGAGTAATTTACTGAAATATTAATTGAATATTTTAATTATGATGGAATGTGTTTGTTTTTATTATTACTATTGATGTCTTTATTTGTGGCGAAGCTAAGGCTCTTGGCCCTCTATTACACTTAACCACATTATGCGGCTTGATAATGAATACAAACTTAATATTCAAACTCACCACACTGTACATAATATAGTAATATAACTTAATATAGACTAAAACTAAAAGATCTACATCCTTAGTCTAAAGTGAACAAAATTAATTCAATATTAACTACTCTACGTGGAATTCATATAATATAACAGTAATATATGTAAACTTTTGGGAACTATTTACTCAAGACATTCACTCACGCATTCACACATAACTACATAATATAGCCTACGTATACAAGAGGAAATCTTTAGACTTTCTTTTGAAGGTAATTCATGAGGAACAATTTCTAATTTCAGGGGGTAAAGCATTCCATATTCTAGCACCCGACACAAGGAAAGAATTACTGAAGGCAGGTGTATGATGTGGAGGTACTGCAATTGTTGACCCCGAACGCACGTCACGATCACGAAAGGAAGATAGGAAACGGAAGTTACTGGAGAGATATTCAAGTATATTTTCAGTCAAGAGTCGATAGATAAGGGTGGATACAGGCTGATTTCTCTGCTGCTCTACTTTTAACCAAGAAAGTTGTGCATAAAAAGGGGATACATGCGAGGCAAAATTCAATGAAAAAATAAATCTAAAGCAGGAGTTTAAAGCTCGCTGCAGTTTCTTATTTTGTTCACTGGTAGCATCCAGCAACACATCACAATAATTAAAAATTGGAAGTATCAGCGTTTGAACCAGTCTTATTTTTAAGTTGAGAGGTAATACGGTCTGGTGAATCTTAAGGGGATGAAATGATGAATGAACTTTCCTGCATACATTAGTGACATGCTCATCCCAGTTCAAAGTTTCATTTATAGTGACTCCAAGGCTTTTTACTGATTTACAGAATGGGATAGCAACGCCATTTAGTTGAATAACTGGAAGTTGTAGACTGTGTAAATGGGTAACCAGTTTTCTCTGCCCTAGTATGATAGCTTGTGTTTTCGTTGGGTTGATGGAGAGAGAATTCTCAGCTGCATAACAGCTGATCTGCTCTAAGTTTCACCGAGCTCGATAGCTGCAGTCGCTTAAGTGCGGCCAGTAATCGGGAGATAGTGGGTTCGAATCCCACTGTCGGCAGCCCTGAAGATGGTTTTCCGTGGTTTCCCATTTTCACACCAGGCAAATGCTGGGGCTGTACCTTTATTAAGGCCACGGCCGCTTCCTTCCCATTCCTAGGCCTTTCCCATCCTATCGTCTCCATAAGACATATCTGTGTCGGTGCGACGTAAAGCAAATAGCAAATAGCTCTAAGTTTCGGTTCATATTTTCAATAGCTGCATTTATGTCATTCACTTTTGTATGGCAGTAAATTTGAAGGTCGTCGGCATAGATATGGTAATTGCAGTTTTTCAACTTAGAAGAGATGTCATTCAAATATAAAATAAGTAACAGGGGGCCGAGTATAGAACCTTGTGGCACACCATTAACTTTGTACTTCTACTTCGTTCTCTTTTCATTCACGACAACACACTGTCGTCGGTTATGGAGGTAGGAAGCGAACAAATTGAGAGCAGCGTGGCTGAGATGGAAGGAATCCAATTTCGCTATTAATATGTCCGTATTGATAGTGTCAAAAGCACTGCTGAAGTCTAGGAGAATGAGCACGGTCACTTTACGTTCATCCATTGCTTTTCTTACGTCATCCGTAATTTTTAGAAGAGCAGTAGATGTACTATGTCCTTTCTTTAAATCCAGATTGGAAGTGATCAAGTAACGAATGGTGCGTCAAATACTGGAGCAGTTGTTCATGCACGCGTTTTTCTAAGACTTTCGAAAGTGTAGAAGGTATACAGACAAGCCGATAGTCAGATGGAGAATTTGCTCGAGATTTTTTGGTACTGGAAAAATAATAATAATAATAATAATAATAATAATAATAATTATTATTATTATTATTATTATATTTGCTAGGGGCTTTACGTCGCACCGACAGAGATAGGTCTTATGGCGACGATGGGATAGGAAAGGCTTAGGAGTTGGAAGGAAGCGGCCGTGGCCTTAATTAAGGTACAGCCCCAGCATTTGCCTGGTGTGAAAATGGGAAACCACGGAAAACCATTTTCAGGGCTGCCGATAGTGGGATTCGAACCTACTATCTCCCGGATGCAAGCTCACAGCCGTGCGCCTCTACGCGCACGGCCAACTCACCCGGTACTGGAAAAATTAAAGCATCCTTCCAAACAATTGGGAAGTAGCCTTTCGAAAGACAGGAGTTACATATGTGGGTTAGGCAATACTACATCTATCAAGGTAACGACGAAGGATACCGGGATGTCGTCCACTCCTATTGCTTGTGATTTGATTGATGTCAGTTTTCTCCTTACATCAGTTTCATTTACTTTACGAAATTTGAACAAAGGCCGTTGTGGTAATGGAATAGATTGAAGAGATTTTTTTTTTGTGTGTGTATAATATGAGGATGGGTACTAACTATTTTTCGAGTAAAGTGGGCATTTAATTCATCTGGATTTATGTCATGCGTATTGGAGTTTGTAGTTTGCCTCCCAATACCTACGGGTCTGAGTTGTTGCCGGGTACTTTTTGTGTTCAAGTTACTGGCTAATTGTTGGAAGTACGCATATTTTTGGTTTCTGATTATTTGTTTAACTCTATTTCTAAGCACACGGTACTTTTCAAAATCGTCAGTTGATAATGTCTGCTTGTAACATCTGTATAGTGCATCACGTTCAGCCATTGCGGACTTAATGTCATTTGATAACCATGGAGCAGCTTTGCGAATCACCCTAGCGATACGTTTAGGTACGTGTTTGTTATATAATCCCAACAATAATGTGTTAAACCTCTTTACTTTTTCGTCATTGTCAGTCAAGTGCTGTATTTCGTCCCACGGGCAGAGAATAGCGTCTTGTATTAATTGTTGAGGATTTATTTTTCATGTCTCTATAGGTTATCCACTTCGACTTTGTTTTGGGAACTTTCAAAGAATGAGCTAAATATATGAGATCGTTGTAAGATATACGAGGTACAGAAGTTTGTCCATGTTTTAGTATTTTCTGAGGATTGTTTGTGATGAGTAAATCTATCAGAGTGTGTGAGGATCCGCTAGGAGTATGCACGTGGTGAGTAGGGTTAAGTGGCAATGCTGACATGTTACAAAACGTAAATATGTTCCGTAAACGATTTGCTTCAATGGAGTCTATTAACAGGTTTGTGTTAAAGTCGTCAAATATGAGTACATGTTCGTAGGTAGGTATGAGTCTTAGTAAATTTTCTTCGAAGTCGGTGAAGTTTCCTGCTTTTGGTGGTTTGTAAACAACTCCAATAAGTACTTTAGTCTTATCAACAGATTGTTCAACAAACATATATTCAGCTAAGGTGTCAGTAGCTAATGTCGAAGTTTGTATAATTAAATTGCTTTTGTAGTATAGAGCTACTCCTCCTCCACGGCTCTTCGGTCTATTGTGAAAAACTGTATTAAATCCTTCTATATTTACCGTGTTTAGATTGACCGAGTCCTTCATCCAACTCTCACTAATCGCTATAACTTTTACCATGCTTCCTTCAAAAATAGCTTTGAGTTCAGCGTGATGGGCAATTATAGACTGGGCATTGACATGGACACACAGTAATGAGCGGGGAAAGGACGAGAATTCTCTCTCCAGGTGACTGCGGGCGGGTTGAGGAGTCAGGGAAAGAGAAGGGTGGTATTATATAGATCATTCAGTTATATACACTCCAGATCAAGTGTCCGGCTCCATGGATAAATGGTCCTTTGGTCCAGGAGGTCCAAGGCTCGATTCCGTTCGGGTCGGTGATTTTAACTTTCATAATACGGCTCGGGGACTGGATGTTTCTACCATCTTTAGCATTAGAATTAGGTAGGGCCTCATCTTCACAGACACGAATAATTTGGTCTGGATAAATAATAATAATAATAATAATAATAATAATAATAATAATAATAATAATAATAATATCCGTCTTTGTGGTGTAGTGGTGGGTGTGATTAACTGCCACCCCCGGAGGCCCGGGTTCGATTCCCGGCTCTGCCACGAATTTTAAAAAGTGCTACGAGGGCTGGAACGGGGCCCACTCAGCCTCCGGAGATCAACTGAGTAGAGGTTGGTTCGATTCCACCTCAGCCATCCTCGAAGTGGTTTTCCGTGGTTCCCACTTCTCCTCCAGGCAAATGCCGGGATGGTACCTAACTTAAGTCCACGGCCGCTTCCTTCCCTCTTCCTTGTCTATCCATTCCAATCTTCCTATCTCCCACAAGGCCCCTGTTCAGCATAGCAGGAGAGGCCGCCTGAACGAGATACTGGTCATTCTCCCCAGTTGTATCCCCGACCCATTGTCTCACTCTCCAGGACACTGCCCTTGCGAAGCTAGAAGTGGAATCCCTCGCTGAGTCCGAGGGAGAAATCAACCCTGGGGGATAAACAGATTAAGAAATAATAATAATAACAATAATAATAATAATAATAATAATAGTGCGTGGCCCTATACGCAACCTGCGCGTCTGTTAGGATAGGGCCCTACCTGAGACGAATTCTAATGTTGAAAATGGCACAAACACCCAGACCCCGAACCAGAGAAATTAACCACTGCAAGTTAAAATTCTCCACCCGGCCGGCAATCGAACTCGGGACCCCTTGAAATAAAGGCCAGCATGCTTACCTTGTAGCAATGGGCCCGGACATAGTAATAGCTGTAAAGGCAAGAACAGGTGGAAAATACTCTAAATAATTAGTTAATGAATGCTATTGATTTACAATATATTAATTTATTGTCTACCGTTCTCCTTTGTCTCACAAGATGTTGCTCATTATAATATTACATCTCGAAACTGACAGCCGCAATCATCGAAGCAATTTTTCAAACGTATCCCTGCATGCACTTTGCAGTCTGTACAGCTATGGAGACGTTCTTACGTTTATGCAATGGAACTACATGGAGCTGAAGGTTGTATTTCTCTAACTCCTAACAGAGCCATTAGCAAGTCTCTTCCTTTTTTGGCAAGAATTAATGTCCTCAAAAGGAAATGAACCAGTTCCTCTGCTCAGCGCGGTACAGACTTCATGCTGAATATGCTATTGGCTTTACGTCGCACCGACACAGATATGTCTTATGGCGACGATGGGACAGGAAAGGGCTAGGACTGAGAAGGAAGCAGTCGTGGCCTTAATTAAGATACAGCCACAGCATTTGCCTGGTGTGAAAATGGGAAACCACGGAAAACCATCTTCAGGACTGCCAACAGTGGGGTTCGAATCCACTATCTCCCGAATACTGAATACTGGCCGCACTTAAGCGAGCTCGGTTATGCTGAATTCTGGAAGATGGATATTTTTTTGCCATTTGTTTTACGTCGCACCGACACAGATAGGTCTTATGGCGACGATGGGATAGGAAAGACCTAGGAATGGGAAGGAAGCGGCCATGGCCTTCAGTAAGGTACAGCCCCAGCATTTGCCTGGTGTGAAAAATGGGAAACCACGGAACACCATCTTCAGGGCTGCCGACAGTGGGGTTCGAACCCACTATCTACAGGATATAAGCTCACAGCTGCGCGCCCCTAACCGCACGGCCAACACACCCGGTATGGATTTTTTAAACACATGCATAATGAATGCTTCTTTTCTCTTACAAAAGTTATTTTTACTAAAACATCTGTACCTACCGAGTGAGTTGGTTACGCGGTTTGGGTCAGGTAGCTGTGAGGATTCGTGAGATAGTGGGTTTGAACACCACTATCGGTAGCCATGAAAATGGTTTTCAATAATTTCCGATTTTCACACCAGACAAATGCTGGCGCTGTAACTTTATTAACGCCACGGTCGCTTCCTTCCCATTGTAAGTCGTGTCCTATACCACCATCGTCCTAAGACCCACCTGCGTCGCTGCGACGTAAAACGTGTAGAAAAATATCGGTACTTAGTGGACCGAGAAAAATACATAGTTCTTCTTATTCTTCTTATTATTCTTCTTCTTAATCTGTTTACCTTCCGGGGTTGGTTTTTCCCCCGGACTCAGCGAGGATTCCCACCTCTACCGCCTGACATTGGGTCGGGGGATACAACTGAGGAGAATGACCTGTACCTCGCCCAGGCGGCCTCACCGGCTATGCTGAACAGGGGCCTTGTGAGGGGATGGGAACATTAGAAGGGATAGACAAGGAAAAGGAAAGGAAGCGGCCGTGGCCTTAAGTTAGGTACCATTCCGGCATTTGCCTGGAGGAGAAGTGAGAAACCACGGAAAACCACTTCGAGGATGGCTGAAGTTGGAATCGAACCGACCTCTACTCAGTTGACCTCCCGAGGCTGAGTGGACCCCGTTCCAGCCCTCGTAGCACTTTTCAAATTTCGTGGCAGAGCCGGGAATCGAACCCGGGCCTCCGGGAGTGGCAGCTAATAACTCTAACCACTACACCACAGAGGCGGACAATACATAGTTATCGTAGTAAATGTGAGGAAATATTTCCAAGAGAACAAACATTCATGACAAATTAATACTACCCCTGAAATGAAATGTCGTATGGCTTCTCGTGCCGGGATATCCCAGGACGGGTTCGGCTCGCCAGGTGCAGGTCTTTCTATTTGACACCCATAGGTGACCTGCGCGTCGTGATGAGGATGAAATGATGATGAAGACAGCACATACACCCAGCCCCCGTGCCATTGGAATTAACCAATTAAGGTTAAAATCCCCGACCCGTACCGGGAATCGAACCCGGGACCCTCTGAACCGAAGGCCAGTACGCTGACCGTTCAGCCAACGAGTCGGACAATACTACCCCTGTGGATGAGGGATAGAATATATCCACGGTATCCCATGCCTCTCTAAGAGATGATCAGTAGGGATCTCTCCTCGGGGGAGGGGTTCTCGACTTAAGAGCATGGATTGGTAACCACGGTCCCCTAACTGAGCCGAAAATTTGCTTCCATTTACTTGCGCCAGTCTCATATTTTTTCTATCTTACCTCGCTTGGCCAATTTTTCGTTCTCTTTTGATTCCGACGTTATTAGACTTGCGAAGTATTTTCCCGTGTGAACGCTCTTCGTGGTCCCTCCTTTACGCTTGCAGATGCTATCATTCTTTCTCTCTCCCTCCTGGTTAAATCACTTAATCCGTTGAGTTATAAAAAGTACTGCTCTAAAACTGTTCCAAACTTTTCTTTCTGTAAAAGCTATATGAAAGCAAATATATTTGTTACTATAGTTTTGTTTTCAGAAGTTTCTGTCCCCCAAAATTTTGACCCACTCCAAAAGTATCCTGGGAAGGGCCTTGTTCACCACAGGAAAAGCGAGATAATTATTGATCTACTGTGTTAGATTGTGCCTCTCATGAAACAGGGACAGTTCGAGTTAATTTCATGTCTATGAACCACCGAGCTCGATAGCTGCATTGCTTAAGTTCGGCCAGTATCCAGTATTCGGGAGATAGTGGATTTGAAACCCACTGTCGGAAGTCCTGAAGATAGTTTCCGTGGTTCCCCATTTTCACACCAGGCAAATTCTGGGGCTGTACCTTAATTAAGGCCACGACCGCTTCCTTCTCTCTTCTAGACCTTTCCTGTCCCATCGTCACCATAAGACCTACCTGCGTCGGTGCGACGTAAAGCAACTTGTAAAAAATGTCTATGAACCCTCTATCCTTAGTGCTCAACGTTAAACAGTTCACCAAGGTTATTTGTTAATCATCATCATCATCTGTTTATCCTCCAGGTTCGGCTTTTCCCTCGGACTCAGCGAGGGATCCCACCTCTACCGCCTCAAGGGCAGTGTCCCGGAGCTTCAGACTTTTGGTCGGGGATACAACTGGGGAGAATGACCAGTACCTCGCCCAGGCGGCCTCACCTGCTATGCTGAACAGGGGCCTTGTGGAGGGATGGGAAGATTGGTAGGGATAGGCAAGGGAGAGGGAAGGAAACGGCCGTGGCCTTAAGTTAGGTACCATCCCGGCATTCGCCTGGAGGAGAAGTGGGAAACCACGGAAAACCACTTCCAGGATGGCTGAGGTGGGAATCGAACCCACCTCTACTCAGTTGACCTCCCGAGGCTGAGTGGACCCCGTTCCAGCCGTCGTACCACTTTTCAAATTTCGTGGCAGAGCCGGGAATCGAACGCGGACCTCCGGGAGTGGCAGCTAATCACGCTAAACACTACACCACAGAGGCGGACGTTATTTGTTAATAATAAATTTAAATGAATTATATTGGTAGGTTACAACAAATCTGGAAGACTTCGTGATGGTTGCTTATTGTCGGTTGATCTCGATAGTAAAATTATATTCAAATCATTAATTGGATGAAACTCCTCTCTTTCGATGAACTCGATGTTCGTTTATGGTACCGTCGTTCAACCAGTGGTGTGGGAATACATCTCCTACCATCTCGCGATATCAAGCGCGATTAAAAGATCGCAGTTTAGTTCAGTGAGTTGCTCACAGATGGCAAACCTGTACAACATGTCACACAAGGTCAGTCTGAAAAGGTCTGGACACGATCCTTTGTGGTGACAGCCATATTGAGTCTTAAACATAGTTGTTATGTGGGCGAACACGATGTGATAATGTGCATTTTAAGGAAAATGGGATACTGCGCCATACCAAATTATCAGAATAAGTTGTCTGGCGGGATTAGAATGTTTCGCTTCCTCAGGGGGCATGGTAGAAAATCGCAGGTGTGATAAATGTAGGCCTGTGTATATTGGGTATTCAGCCCGAAGGCTGGTTTGATCCTCCACAACTCCACCAACAGCTATCATAGATAGCCTAGGCGTCACTGAAGAGAGATACTAGGGAACTGAGGAGAGAGGTAGTTTCCCGCTGCTTTCTACACACCAGGTTGTTATTACAGATCAGTCTACCAAGCCCACTAAAATGCATGCACCAACCGACCCTATGAGCGATATTTTCATGCCATTCATAACTCGGACTGGCTGCATAAGAAATGGTATTACTAGCATCGTTCATACCTCGGTCACTTTCATATTGTCAAAGCCAAGGATGAGACTAAGGCAGGTCAATGAAATTATCAAGTTTATTCTGGTTCATGCCAGAAGACATAGTGCACTGTACATCTCGCTAGCAAAGGCGAGATAAATGGCAATCTACATATAATTCCGTCTTGTGCGAAGTTAGTAAGCTCGGATTATTTAAAATGCATATGCGCATATGCAAATGCATATTTCGAACGTTAGTGCATATTTTGAACGTTAGTGCACATATAGATATTTTTGTCATATGCGTGATCGATTATCTAAGATTTCTAAACGAAATGAAAATCTAATGAAATCTATATGTTGTACATCCCTTGGCAACATGAGAAGCCTTCACTGAACAAGGAAAATGCTTTCAGTGTCGCAATACAAGCAGGTTACGGATAATGATCCTTTCCACAACAGCTATTTCCTTCTTTCTGACATTCCTTCCTCCTTACAGTTTGCTTAAACAAGTGCGTTCATCTGTTAAGTTGCTCTTCGTAAATTAAAATGTAAAAATGCCTAAAGAGATCTAGGTCATTTTAATCAAACTGTGGATATCAGGCATTAGTGACTATATAAGTGAGGGTGATGGAGTGCATTGCCAAGTGTACGACAAGAGAGAAAAATGCGATAAAAAAATTCAAACTGAACAGCATTTGAAAACAACTTCACATCTCAGATCAAAGAACAGAATAAGAATACGCAACACTACTTTTAACCGACGTGGAAATACAGCGTGAAGTTAGTGCATGTTCCGCTGATATTTGCTTTTTTTTTTTTTTTTTTGCTTTACGTCGCGCCGACACAGATAGGTCTTATGGCGACGATGGGAGAGGGAAGGGCTGGGAGTGGGAAGGAAGCGGCCGTGGCCTTAATTAAGGAACAGCCCCAGCATTTGCCTGGTGTGAAAATGGGAAACCACGGAAAACCATTTTCAGGGCTGCCGACAGTGGGGTTCGAACCTACTATCTCCCGAATACTGGATACTGGCCGCACTTAAGCGACTGCAGCTATCGAGCTCGGTACTGATATTTGTAAAACGTTTATATGAAGGTTGAATAATCCACATCTACGCTCGTTGCTTGAAAAATATTGTGCTAATCAAGGGATACCAGATGAATGTACCCTCAGGAAGAACTATTTACTTTCAATGCATGGTTCTGTCGTGGATTCGATACGATCTGATACAGGAGAGAACTGTGTCTGGATATCGGTAGATGAAACAACCGATTCGTGTGGTCGATACATTGCGAACTTCATAGTGGAAAGAACTCGGTACACCTCATTTACTTTCGTGCAAAGTTCTAGAAATATAAAACCACCGCTACTGTTACAAGATTTGTTAACGATTCCCTGCGACTTCTGTAGCCTAGGGAATCGGAGAGTGATTGTTACAAAGTGCGCCTTTTAGTCACAGATGCAGCTTCGTATATGATGAAAGCTGGTAAGTCTCTCCGAGTATTTTTTCCAAATCTCATCAATGTCACATGTTTGGCCCATGTATGAAATCGTATTGCAGAAAAGATACGTACTCTCTTTCCATCTGCCAACAACGTATTTTCAAGTGGGAAAAAAATCTGTTCCTAAAAGCACTGGCTCGTGTACACTTGTACAAAACTTATCTGCCTCAGGTTTCTCTTCCGCCGGAACCTGTACTAACAAGATGGGGAACTTGTTTATCCGCAATATCGATCTACGAGGATAATTTTGATCAAGTGAAAGGTGTATTTAAAAGTATTGATAATAATCGTACTGCGCGTGAAGCAAAGTGCGCATTTGAATCTGAAACTGTATATAAATATATCCGTTTCACCCATGTGCATGATTCGTCACTTTCGATGGCGAGTAAGGGCCTAGAAACTCGCGGTACACCCCTACGCGAATCCCTTCAGTTAATTCAAAACACCCGTTAGTTCTTTAAATGATGCCCTTGGTGAAACTTACTTGTGCCAGGCTCCTTACCTTAATTTTTCTTGAACGACTTTGCTTGTAAAGTGAAAAAGTTAAGAGGAAACTCAGTGCGATGTTGGACCCAAACCCAGGACTGAAGAAGATTAAATACATATGCAACTACATAAGTGGAATCAGGCAGTCTTCGCCAGAAGAATATTCCGAGCAGTCAGTGCCAGCGTACAAGTACTGCACAGTTACAGCCGTCGACGTAGAACAATCCTTTCAGCGTATAAATTAATTCCGTCCGAGAACCGAAAGTTATTGGTCACTGAAAACATTGTAAAAACTGTAGATAACCTACTGCCATGCATCATTTGCAAGGAATGAAACATATTTATCATTTTAACACTGAGTTGAAATTAAATAATGCGTTTGGTAAGTGTATTTTGTTTTATAATCAGTGCATATTTTAGTGCATATTTTCAACATTTTTAGTGCATATGTGCATGCATATTTTAGGAGTTTTTAGTGCATATGAATCCGGGCCCTAGATTATATTGAAATTATTCTTGAAGAATAATGAATGAACGAATTTTTTATTCATGGGTTCCATTATTTCCTTTCGACATAATTTTGATGAATCGCAGTTTGAACAAAAAATGAAATGGCGTATGGCTTTTAGTGCCGGGAGTGTCCGAGGACAAGTTCGGCTCGCCAGATGCAGGTCTTTTGATTTGGCGCATGTTGGCGACTTGCGCGTCGTGATGAAAATGAAATGATGATGGAGACGACCCAGCCCCCGTGCCGGCGAAATTAACCAATTAAGGTTAAAATTCCCGACCCAGCCGGGAATCGAAACCGGGACCCCTGTGACCAAAGGCCAGCACGCTAACCATTTAGCCATGGAACCGGACACAGTTTGAACAAAAGAGGGTTGATGGACGGAAACACTCAAGTGGAATTCCATCCCAAAAATGTTCCTAATCCACCCAAGTTATTAAAACGTTTCAGAAAACCTCCCAAACAAAGATAATTTTTTTAAAAAAAGAACTTGCAAAGGTAATTGGAACTGTTTGGTCATGTTATTGTTTTTTCCTTTTTTCAGTTAACTTTGCAAGAGAAGTTGTTTAAGAAAAATTAAGGTAAGGAGCCTGGCACAAGTAAGTGGAAGAAATTCCAGAACTCAGCTAAGTGGTCACCAACTCACTCTTCCAAGTTAAGAGTCTCTGAGATGGTGGTGGTGATTATTGTTTTAAGAGGAAGTACAACTAGGCAACCATCCTCTATATATATCACTAATCAGAGAGAAAAAAAATGGAAGGCGTCCGACACTTAGAAAAATGAAGGTACCGGCCAAAGAAAGACAAAGGCCACGAAGGCATGAAAATGAAAGACCCCCAGGCCTCCACGTGTAATACTGTCGGGGTCAGAAAAGAACAAGCGTTGACCGAGGGAGGTCGGATAGGATAGACGAAAGTTAAGAGCTTGGCACAAGTAAGTGGCAGCAATGCCAATGCCAATGCCGTGGTCGCCAATCAACGCTCCCAAGTTAGGAGTCCTGGGACTATGGAATTAAGGGGAGATTATTGGTGGTGAGGGTTTATTCTGCCCGAAGGCAGGTCCGAACCTCCGCAGAGGTGTGCCTGAGCCGGAGTTTACGTGCGGTAGGGTGGCCTGTTCCTTTCCGCTCCTCCATTCCCTTACCCCCACCAACAGCGCGTGGCAACCCATCCAAATCTTGACCACGCCCAATGTTGCTTAACTTCGGAGATGTCACGGGATCCGGTGTTTCAACACGGCTACGGCCGTTGGCGGGAGATTGTTAAAAGCAATCAAAGGCATTTATGTTGACAACTGAGCTGCAGTGAGAATTAATGGTAGAATAAGTTATTGGGTCAAGGTACTTACAGGGGTTACATCCATCGAGTTTTACCTTTGTTGTTCATAGTTTACATGGATCATCTGCCTAAAGGTATTAAGTGGAAGGGAGGGATTGAGTTAGGTGAAAATGCTATTTGTCCTATATTGATAATTTGGCCGGCCTTAATGGCAGATACCGAAAGCCTGCTTTCAGCCTCTACCTGAACACGATAGAGTATGTCTGGGAAATGCTTTGAAGACGCTGCTAGCAGTCATTCCCCTGACAACAGGCTCAACTACGGACTTGAAAATAGGTGAAAATTCGTGTGAAGTGTATGGTATGAAAATTAGCCTTTTCAAGACTAAATTGATATCAGTAGGTAAGAAATCCAAGAGAACTGAATGTCAGATTCGGGATACATAGCTGTAACAGGTAGGTAATTTCAAGTACGAGGTATTTAGGATGTGTGCTTTCCCAGGATAGTAAGTGTGATTGAATCAAAGTGCAGCAAAGCTAATGTAGTGAGCATGCAGTTGCAATCAACAGTATTCTGTAAGAAGGAAGTCAGCTCCCAGACGAAACTTTGCTGTATGGGAGTAAAAGCTGGGTGGATTCAGGATATCTTATACATAAGTGAAAAGTAAGAGACACGAAAGTGGTGAGAATGATTGCTGGTACAAACAGATGGGAACAATGGCAGGAGCGCACTTGGAATGAGATAAAGGATAAGTTAGAAATTAACTCGATGGATGAAGCTGTACGCATAAAGCGGCTTCGGTGGTGGGATCAAGTGAGGCGAATGGAGGAGGATAGATTACCTAGCGGAATAATGAACTCTGTTAAGGAGAGTAAGAGAAGTAGAGGGAGGCCATGTTGATGGTTAGACTCGGTTTCTTACGATTTAAAGATAAGAGGTATAGAACTAAACGAGGTCACAGAAATAATTACAAATAGAGAATTGTGGCGGTGGTTAATAAATTCACAGAAGCTTGCAGAGTGAACGCTGAAAGGTATCACAGTCTATAATGAAGTTGTATGTATTAATATGGTGTAAGGTGAAAACCATTTGTTCATCAGCCTCTATCGACCAGGAGCAACAGAAATGGTATCTAATTCACTCCTCGTGTTAACTCTGCGGTTGTAAGTTGTTCGATAATCCGCCAGCGACAATACTGCTAGTTAAATGTAAAAGCAGGTAAGGAAAACAGAATTTAATTGAATTTAATTACTTTCCAATTGATAGGCTGCTATTGCGGCAAAAAGTACCATACAAAAAGTTTTCATTTAAGTACACGATTTTACACACGGAGGAATTATTTACGGACGAACACACTCACTAAAGTTTCATTTAGTGTGGATTCATTTACTTTCCATTTTTTAAATTTTATGTCATCCTTACTTGACTTTCAGCTCCCTGTAATCCCACCACGTTTCCCTATTCCTTCCCACTTCGCTAAATGTACTTCAATATAACCCTTATAAACAAATCCCCTAACTTATACGTACCCGTTTAGTTCAAACGAAGGCCATCTAAGTGCAGATTCCTATCTTCTACCCATCCATTGGAAACTATAGATCTTACTCCCAGTTTCACATATACCCACTCCTAATATCATTTAAGGGGCCGATGACCTTCGATGTTAGGCCCCTTAAAACAACAAGCATCACCATCAGCATCATCAATATAATTTAAATCCTCAATCACCCTCTAGCCAGTATCCCACTGATGAGAACCTCCACTCCCTTAAACTTCTCCCGCACAGCATTAACAAAATCCCACACATCCCCAACTATGTTGCTACCTATTCTTGCTTGCCTTAAGTTGTTGAAACCGACGGGAAAACTGCCACCTTCTCCTTACCCTCCTCCTTCCCAGCTCCTTTCCTAAGCATCTGTTTTAACTTAATTCCGGGATAACACTTTACCCTAGCTCCCTATTCTCCACATACTTTCTCTGTGTGCCTAACAATGGAGTGTCCCATGTTCACAGCCTCAGACCAGCTTAATTCATTATATTCCCTCCTCTCCTGGTTATTTTTATCTTTCCTGACGGCTGCAGAACCCATTTCTCCTTCCATGTTCTCCCTCTTATGACCCTGTTCCACCTGCCTCTTCCTATCCTCTACTTTGCTCTTTCCTCTTACTCACCCCCCCCCCCCTCCCGCCCTCCTCTGTATCAGTTCCTTGTTCTTCGTCTTCCTTCTAGTGTTCTACCAACAGTGACACCGATTCCTCTTCCCCTTAACAGCTTTCTTCCCCTTGCCAACCTATCATCCCCTCCATCTTGCCTGCTTAGTGCACATCCTGTACATTGTTTGAGGGTGAGCTACCTTCATCAAAGGAATGAAATAATACTATATATTACACATGGTTGACACGACAATAAATCAAGCATGATATTAACTAATAACATAATTGCACTACTTAGGCGTATTAATTGTGTCAGGCTCTTCGCATTCATCCTTCCTATCCGACTTCCCTCGGTCAGCTCTTGTTCTTCCCTGACCCTGACGTCATTAGAATAATAATAATGCTATTGGCTTTACGTCCCACTAACTACTTTTAAGGTTTTCGGAGACACCGAGGTGCCGGAATTTTGTCCCGCAGGATTTCTTTTACGTGCCAGTAAATCTACGGACACGAGGCTGACATATCTGAGCACCTTCAAACGCCACCGGACTGAGCCAGGATCGAAATTGCCAAGTTGGGGTCAGAAGACCAGTGCCTTAACTCGGCCTGACACGTCCCTTCCCCGCCCTTAGCGCCCGAAAGCGCCCGGCTGCATTATCTGCACACTTACGCGAGCTATGCGATAGTTTTTTGTTTTCTTCAGCTTTGAAGTGTTTATGAGGCATTTGTGAACACGCAGTACGATTTACAAGGCTTAGGAAATGAAAGAGGAGCGATAATCTGTCTTGACGTCGCCTAGGTAACGGTCTTGAACTTCCGCGAACGCGGGACAGCTGTTTCTTTCATAAACATGGCGGGATTGAATACTGCGGATATTGAAACTGAGCAGAATATAGGCGACGAAAGTGACACAGAATCGTTGAGTAGGGGTGGAGGTGAATTTTTAGTGAGGGAATAACGTATTAACGAAGATAGTTTTAGTGATAACAGTGATGTAAGTGAAAACGGATTTCGAGAATTCGGACCTGATTGCGATGTCGCGGTATGTTGAACCTGTCCATAATTTCGAAAGAGTATTACGAGAAATATATTATTTTTGACATATGTTAGAAGGAGACAAACTATTCAGTGAGATAGCCACTTGCAAATATATCAATGCAGCTTTCAAACAGGCACATTCCGGAAACATAGATACAGAATAGATACAGTGGAAATAGAAACTGATATACAGTATACATTCCACTTCCAGAATCACGCGGTTATTGGTTTAGAGGGATTCATACAACATGAGAATGTGACAAATAGAGCCTACCTTTGTGTCGAGTACCACAATTAGGTGGGTGGAGGTTTGAACCAACAACCTTATGACTCAATGAATACGGAAATGGATGTGATGGTGTTTTCTAATATTATTGAAAATTTTAATACATTGTGATCAACAGTTTTTATTACATTTTAACTTTTTCTGAAACAGTGTGCTCTGCTACAATTTTTCCTAAACAATAGGATGAAATTTGGCGATAAGCGGACTGAAAATGTGGGAGGGAAAGGGTTAGATTTGTGAGGCCTATCGAGTCTTTCTTCCCTTTCTTTTACTGATAGCTTTATTCTTCGAATTGTCGGCCTTCTTCCATTCTTCCTCTGATTAGTTTTAAGAGAGGATGGTTGCCTGGTTGTATTTTGTCTTAAAACAATAATCACCTTCACTTCCGATGTCCTTGAGCTACCACGCCTATTCAAAAGGACACTAATATTTCTCTCCTTCCCTCTCTGAAATTGTCTCTCTCTAAACCATACTACAAACCACAGACTACTGTCTGGAAGTCTAAACGGAGCCGTGTTGATTTAAAACCATCAATGCTCGAAAGTGCCTCCGTGGCTCAGGTGCCAGCGTGCCGGCCCCTCACCACTGGGTTCCGTGGTTCAAATCCCGGTTACTCCATGTGAGATTTGTGCTAGACAAAGCGAAGGCGGGACAGGTTTTTCTCCGGGTACTCCGGTTTTCCCTGTCATATTTCATTCCAGCAACACTCTCCAATATCATTTCATTTCACCTGTCATTAATCATTGCCTCAGAGGAGTGCGACAGGCTATGGCAACCGGCACAATTTCTATCTTCGCCGCTAGAAGGGGGCTTCATTAATTCCATTCCTGACCAGGTCGAATGACTGGAAACAGGCTGTGGATTTTCAATGCTCGAAAGTGTGCAACTCGGTACAATAGTCAGTACAAGAGGCCTCATATTTCCGGAAGCTATCTAAATATAGCTCCCGATTCTCAGATCATTTCGGAGAGTAGTTTTACCGCTCGTAAATATACATTTCTTTATTTTGATATTTGTTGTTATCTACAGAGGATGCACTTCTGGATCTGAATGTCGGTGCGACATTATTACTAAACACTCATGAATTTAATATTTTCTAATACAGTAAATGATGACAAAATCTCTTTTGGTTTCAGCTTCTGACATGATAACATTCTTAATCCTTGTGGGTATTGCACGAGTATCTGGAATGTGTCCCTTTCCATGCAAATGTGAGATCTCGTACTCTTCGGTCAGGTGAGTGGCAGTGAGTATCAATTCCTTTTCCTCCTAAATGGTTTAGTATTTTGTAACTCATTTAAAGGAAGCATTTCCGTAGTTTCCCATTTTGCACAAAGCTAATGCTGGGGCTGTACCTTAATCAAGGCCACGGTCACTTCCTTCCCATTCCTAGCCCTTTCCCCTCCCATCGTCACCATAAGACCAATCTGTGTCGGTGTGACATTAAGCAAATTGTAAAACAAAAGATTCATTTCCGTAATTTTCTTGAATTTTCCTCTGGTTTCTCTTGTTTTTCTTACACGTTAATTAACTAACTAACCAACTAAGCTTAACTACCAGCTTATTAATCCGAGATATTATTAATGTTGGTCTGCTTTCCTTTGATTATTATACCTTAATTTTGTACTATTATTTACTGTTGTACTCTCGCGTATTGTTGTCAAGTTGTCTCGTAACCGCTCTAATCAAAATTATGCGGAAACATGACTTCACTATTTAACAAGAGAACAGTTATAATTTAATACTCAATTTTGGGTGGTTTTAGTAAAAGGGACACTATACACAGGCTTTATACCGACAATTGCACATACTCGTAGACTAATAGCTACTCATATTCACTCATAAATTACATGTACCAGTTTCGTAAATTACTGTATGTCTACAGTATAGTAAAATGTATTTAAGACAGTGTTGGCCGACTCATAAGCCCACATGCTCACGTGGCCTCTCAATAAATATTAATATTTACACTTCTCAGAACATTATACACAAGACACATATTTTGAGCTCATAAAGAAGGTAATTTGGACTTCTAAACTGTGACATACGTCTTTAGGGTAGAGAGTAAAATCGTATAAGATATGTCAACTTCTCGTCACACTCTCCATGTGACCGTAGAGCATACATTTAAAGCACAATTTTTGAAAATGCTATTTGTTCGGGGCGTCGACCTAGAAAGATCTTTCGCCCCTACTTGAACCATATGTGAGGAACCTGCGTGTATTTGTAAATGGCGGAAGTGTAAAGTGTTGAATGTGAGGAAAGGGACGTTAAGGACGACACAAACACCCCATCTCCAGGCCAGGAGTATTAATCATTTACAATTAAAAACCACTGACCCGGCCAGAAATTGAACCCGGGGCCGCCGGGTGACAGGTGGACGCGTTGCCCCTTACACCGCTGGGCCAGATTTAAAGCACATAGTCTCCAAACGTTACCGTTGGCTGTGTTTTCTTTGGAGAAAAGGCCTGCTGTAAAGAGAGAGCCTCGATCACTAGCAAACTGTGACCGAGAAGGCAAGCTGATAGTTCTCTGGTAGACTATATCTTAACCTACTTCGAAATCAGGAATTCTGTTAGGAATGTACGGGTTTTCGGGGATTTTTCGATGATACATATCACTATCTGATCAGCAGTGAAAAACATCTCTAGGCCTAAGATGTAGAAAGTGAAATCTATCTGCAATCGAATAAGGGTAGAAAATCTCTAGGACGAGGAAATTAGACAAAAGTGCATGGATGTGATTAGTGAGAAGTTCCGAACAGTAAGGGAATGTCTGGGAACAACTGTGTGTAAAGATGGGGAAAAGCGAACACTTTGGTGGAATGATGAAGTGAGAGCAGCTTGTAAACGCAAAAAGAAGGCTTATCAGAAATTGCTCCAAACAAGGGCTGATACAGACAGGGAATTGTACGTAGATGAAAAAAAGCGAAACAAAATAATAGTTGCTGAATCCAAAAGGAAGTCGTGGAAAGATGTTCGTAATAACCTGGAAAGAAAGGCTAGGTCAGGCAACAAAGAAACCTTTCTGGACAGTAATAAAGAATATTATGAAGTGAGGGAAAAAGGAAATAAACAGTGTTTTGGGTAATTCAGGTGAACTCATAATAGATCCCAGGGAATCGCTGGACAGGTGGAGGGAATATTTTGGATTTCTCAGCGTAAAAGGAAATCTTGCTGGTGGTGTCACGAACAACCGAGCTCATGGGGAGGAGGAAAATGATGTTGGAGAAATCGCTTGAGGAAGTGGAAAAGGTGGTATATAATCTCCATTTTCATAAAGCAGCAGGAGTAGATGAAATTAGAACTGAAATGGTGAAGTATAGTGAGAAGGTAGAGAAGAAATGGTTTAATAGAGTAATAAGATTAGCATGAAGTGTTGGTAAGGTACCTCCAGATTGGACAAAAGCAGTGATTGCACCTATCTATAAGCAAGGGGCAGGAAGGATTGCATTAGCTATCGAGGTATCTCATTGATTAGTATACCAGGCAAAGTATTCACTGGCATCATGGAAGGGAGAGTGCGATTAGTGGTTGAGAGGAAGTTGGATGAAAACCAGTGTGGTTTCAGACCACAGAGGGGCCGTCAAGATCAGATTTTTCACTATGCGCCAGGTAATTGAAAAATGCTATGGGAGGAATCGACAGTTATGTTTCTGCTTCGTAGATCTTGAAAAAGCATATGGCAGGGTACCGAGAGAAAAGTTCGCCATACTGGCGGACTCTGGGATTAAGGGTAGGTTAATAAAATCAATCAAAGGCATTTATGTTGACAATTGGGCTGCAGTGAGTATTGATGGTAGAATGAGTTCTTGGTTCAAGGTACTTACAGGGGTTAGACAAGGCTGTAATCATTCACCCTTGTTGATCGTAATTTACATGGATCATCTGGTGAAAGGCATAAAGTGGCAGGGAGATAAGTCTTATGACGACGATGGGATAGGGAAGGCCTAGGAGTGAAAATGGGAAACCACGGAAAACCATCTTCAGGGCTGCCGACTGTGGGATTCGAACCTACTATCTCGCGGATGCAAGCTCACAGCTGCGCGACTCTAACTGCAACTCGCCCGGTTTAATGGCAGATCGTAACGAAAGCCTGCAATCTAATATCTTGGAACTTGAAAATAGGTGCAATGAGTAAGGTATGGTATGAAAATTAGCCTTTCGAAGACAAAATTGATGTCAGTAGGTAAGAAATCCAAGAGAATTGAATGTCAGATTGAAGATACAAAGTTGGAACAGGTAGATCATTTCAAGTATTTAGGATGTGTATTCTCCCAGGATGGTAATATAGTAAATGAGATTGAATCAAGGTGCAGTAAAACTAATGCAGTGAGCTCGCAGTTGCGATCAACAGTATTCTGAAAGAAGGAACTTAGCTCCCGGACGAAACTATCTGTACATCGGTCTGTTTTCAGACCAACTTTGGTTTACGGGAGCGAGGGCTGGGTGGACTCAGGATATCTTATTCATAAGTTTAGAAGTAACAGACATGAAAGTAGCGAGAATGATTGCTGGCGCAAACAGGTGGGAACAATGGCAACAGTGTACTCGGCTTCGGTGGTGAGGTCATGTGGGACGAATGGATGAGGATAGGTTACCTAGGGGAATAATGGACTCTGTTAAGGAGGATAAGAGAAGTAGAGGGAGAACAAGACGATTATGGTCAGACTCAGTTTCTAACGATTTAAAGATAAGAGGTATACAGGGTTATTCACCTAACATGTTACACGCAAATAACTTCTAAACCATTAAATATATCAGCATTATGTTTTCATATTCGTAAATGGTACGCAGGGTCTTGTAAAATAACGTGCTACTTAGTCTCACGAGGTGATTAACAACCGAGATATTGATACTAACTTCATATTTTTAAATGGAATGGCACAAATTTATACAGCTAATTTAAAAGTTCATCTGCGTACAAGTTCACATATGTAAGTATTTTCAAAATCGGACAATTACTTTTTGAGATATAAATAAGAACAGCATGCGCGGTTTTGCATGCCGCATCAGACGGCGTGAAGTCGGGCAAGGACATATCGAGGCGCAAGCTGCTTCCTGGCCTTGATTCTAGCCACAGAACGGATACCGGGCATATACTGTAAACATAATGTGATGTACCGTAACATACCCTGGGTGTGCAACGTTATTGTATGACTGGCGAACACACAATGGGGAAGGGAGATTAAAGTTGTATTGTTTTGTTTTGACATGTAATAGGCTGCGCTCAGTTTAACGTTTTTCTGACGGATGGGAATGGGAAGGATTTGGAAAGGAAGTCGGCCGTGGTCTATCACAAAGGTACCTATCCGGTATTTGCCTGGTGTTGAACATGGGACACCGTGAAAATCAATATCAGGTTGGGCGAGGCAGGACTCGAACCTACGCTCTCCCGAATGCACGCTACTACAGTCACGCTCCAGGACACTGCACTTCTTGAGGCGGCAGAGGCGGGATCCCTCGCTGAGTCCGAGGGAAAACAAACCCTGGAGGGTAAACGGCAGAAAGAAAGAAATATTGCTGACACGTTGGTTTTCTGTCCTTTGGCAGATCCTTTAAGACTTTCGGAAAACCATATAGACAGTCTTTCTGAGAATATATAAAGACAGATGGAGAATGAACGTCTGCCATCATAACGAAAACAGTTCAACTCGATTGTGGCTTGCAGTAGCCAAGGGACCTTTCCATTGCAATAAAAACTCTCTAACCCCGTCTTCATATGAGAAACGACATATGACGATTTCCCCATCGTGTTTCTGGGTTAACGTTAAGAGCTAAGCTATACAATTTAATAAAATCTTACTCACAACGTGTACGCTGCTTCACCTAGAATTATGTATATAATTTAGAATTACGTAGCGGAGCGCGCGTACATCAGCTAGTTCTATATTCGACTGCAGACATTTTACACCTCTTACTTTACCGTACCGTATTTCTTAGTTTATAAGCCTACGTAACTTACTGTAGTTTGTATTAACCGGTGATTCGATTTCCTATCTAACATGTATTAAGTTTCCACTGCTGAGTTTCTGAATACTAATTGGTGAGTCAACTTGTATTTCTACTTCATTGAGGGTAGAAAGGTCAAGTAATGGAGGCATTTTTTCTTGATTGTTACTACAGAGCAAGTAGCTGTGTGGTTTGGGTCACGTAACTATCAGCTTGCATTTGGGAGATACTGCGTACGACCCCCTTTGTCGGCAGCCCTGAAAATGTTTTTCCGTGGGTTCCCATTTTCACACAAGGCAAATGCTGGGATTGCGCTTTAATTAAGGCCACCGGCACTTCCTTTCCACTCCTAACCTTTTCCTATTCCGTCGTCCCCATAATTAGAGCCCTGCGCGGATATAAAAAGTATTATCCGCATCCGCACTTCCTTCATCCGCACCACATCCGCAACTCGCGTATAGTTATCCGCATCCGCGATTGGTTATCCGCGGATATTGTAAATATTTAACTACAGTATATTACATCCAAGGTATTGAAACGGATAGATCTGTTAACATAATGCAATAAGCCTGACACCTGGCAGCACAACCCCTACAGTCAGAGGTTTATGAGGGATTTTCTCTTGCGACAACTATCGACGTACTGACCTCTGTTAATTCCTTCCATTAATTGCGGGCAGGAGCCAGTTAGGCTTAGGTTAGATTTACGGCTTTATGGTCTCAAGGCTCTTTGTATATCACCATTCTCCCATACCGATGTCTTTTTTTAAAAATTTGTTTTACGTCGCACCGACACAGATAGGTCTTATGGCGACGATGGGATAGGAAAGGTCTAGGAATGGGAAGGAAGCTGCCGTGGCCTTAATTAAGGTACAGCCCCAGTATTTGCCTGGTGTGAAAATGGGAACACGGAAAACTATCTTCAGGGCTGCCGACATTGGGGTTCGAACCCACTATCCTCCGGATACAAGCTCACAACTGCGCGCACCTAACCGCACGGCCAACATATCAGTGTCAATGGTCGCCTGACCACAAGACAAAATAAGGGTAGACCTGAGTGAAAATCGATAAACTTCATTATTTAGAAATTATCAGCAAAATTATTCGCACTGCCATACAGTTTGCATCCGCCAAGACACTAACTTCGCGGATATCCACATCCGTGCAAGGGCTCTAGCCATAAGACTAGAGTTCGTGGTTTATAGCATTTAAAAATCAGAGATTTAGCGTTTTGATTTTCAAATTTAGCGTTTTGTAGCATCTATACTTCTCAAATTTAGCGCTTTTTAGCAAATTGGTTAAAAATAGGCATAACTGGCGAAATTGCACACACAACAGTTGGGTGTAAAATCATATTGTTTAATTACAGATTGCTCGTCATGCAGTTTTGAATACACTACATAAAATAAGACAAACATCAACATAAGACTGCAAGAAGTATTAACACAAACACGAATACGCATTTTTACAAATTTACAAATACAATTTCAAGGTGAAAAATACTATTCTGAACGTATTCATTTACCACATTACAACAGACCTACAAGAAAGAGGATTTTCAATGATGCTTGAAATGCCAATTGTTTGAATGGTGTTCTCCTTCATTCGAGACCACCTACCAGTTACCATCATGTTCAACTTGCTAAGAAACCTCTCTACATCGACACTGTTCGTAGGGGACCAAATGCACTGCAGTGCTGCCAAGGCAAAGGAAGGAAACGTTAAACTAAGTGTCATCAACATTTGAAGAGTGTCAGTGCTTTTTTTTTTCTCTCTTCATTTTAATGTTCTGCTGCATATGTTGGTGATATGCCTCGCAGCCCTCGACAAACTGATCAACAGTGACACTTCTGTTTCTGCAACTCTTCCTCAGGTCACTTGTTTCCAATTGAAACCATTCGTCAGCACACTTCTTCAATTCCTCACAAATGGTGGAAAGATCATCCCACAACTTGTGAGCATACGGATAGGACGATCCCTCCACTACTGTGAGTGCTGCATTAATTTTCACAGATATCTGTGAGATGTACAGGATACAGCAGGTGTAAGAGAGGGATGGGAAGAAAGGGGGGAATTGTAGAAGACAGGTGGTCTATGTTTTACGGGAAAGGAGATTGCAGGATAAGGGCTCTATTCAGGATCAGAATTCAGGACAGGTGTCTGTGAGAAATCGGTGTACAGGATACAGCAGGTGTAAGAGAGGGATGGGGAGGAAAGGGGGGAATTGTAGAAGACAGGTGGTCTATGTTTTACGGGAAAGGAGATTGCAGGCTAAGGGCTCTATTCAGGATCAGAATTTAGGACAGGTGTCTGTGAGAAATCGGTGTACAGGATACAGCAGGTGTAAGAGAGGGATGGGGAGGAAAGGGGGGAATTGTAGAAGACAGGTGGTCTATGTTTTACGGGAAAGGAGATTGCAGGCTAAGGGCTCTATTCAGGATCAGAATTTAGGACAGGTGTCTGTGAGAAATCGATACGAGTCACTGCAGGTAGAACAACTGAAGGAAGATAAGGAACAGCGAACTGTTGCTGAGAAGTGTGGACGTATGAGGAAGGGAAAAGATGGGAAAGGGAAATGTGGAGTACCGGTAGTGGATAGGAAAAGACAGGTAGAACAGGGTCATGGGAGGGAGAAAAGGGAGGAGGAAATAGCTTCTGCAGCTGTCAGGAAAAACAGGGCTGACCAGGAGGGGAGGGGATCAAATGAGGTGGGTAGGGTTGAGGCTCTGGTCATGGGGGATTTCATCGTTAGACATGTCGGGAAAGTGTGTGTGGAGGAAAGGGAACCAGGGTAGAGATCCATGAATTTGGTTAAGGCAGATGTTGAGGAAAGTAGAAGAGAAGGAGGAGGGAAAGGAGAAGGTGGTAGTGTTTCACGTTGGTACTAACAACGTAAGATAAGTAGGTTATAAGTGCCAACATAGTTCGGGATGTGTGGAACCTGGTAAATGCAGCATGGGTAAAGTTTAAGGAAGTGGAGATTGTTATCAGTGGAATACTGTGTAGGAGGAATACTGACTGGAAGGTGATTGGGGACTTAAATGAGAATATGGAGTGGTATGTGTGAAACTGGGAGTGAGCTTTCTAGATCCTACTGGGTGGGTAGGAGGTAGGGATCTGCGCTCAGATTACCTTCACTTAAACCACAGTGGTACCGATAAGTTAGAAAATTTGTTTAGAAGGGTTATGGGGAGGTACATTCAGGGAAACAGGCTGGCCTATGGAACGGTGATAAAGCTACAGGGAAATGGAAGTCAAGTAGGGATGTCATAAAAATGTTAGTACTCAACTGTAAAAGTATTGTAAAGAAAGGAATAGAATTAAGTAATTGAATAGATATATACTTACCAGATATTGTAATAGGAGTTGAATCATGATTAAGAAATGATACAATGGATGCAGAAATTTTCTCACGGAACTGGAGAGTGTATCGTAGAGATAGGATATGAATGGTGAGAGGGGGGGTATTCATTCTGGTGAAAGAAGAATTTGTAAGCTACGAAAAAGTTAAGGGTGACAAACATGAAATTCTAGGTGCAAGGCTCATCTCTAAAGTTTTTTTTTTGCCTGTTGTTTTACGTAGCACCGACACAGATAGGTCTTACGGCGACGATGGGACAGGAAAGGGCTAGGAGTGGGAAGGAAGCGGCCGTGGCCTTAATTAAGGTACACCCCCAGCATTTGCCTGGTGTGAAAATGGGAAACCATTTTCAGAGCTGCCGACAGTGGGGTTCGAACCTATTATCTCCCGAATACTGGATACTGGCCGCACTTAAGCGACTGCAGCTATCGAGCTCGGTCATCTCTAAAGATAATAGGCAACTTGATGTCTTTGGAGTGTACAGACCGGGTAAGGGTAGCTCTGGCGCTGATTCAGAATTATTTGATAAGATAATCAGCTATGTGGGAAACGATATGGAAAGGAACGTGATAGTAGCGGGTGATCTGAATTTACTAAATGTCAAGTGGGAAGGTAATGCGAACGACAGGAATCATGACCAACAAATGGTAAATAAGTTAATATGGGAAGGACAGCTAATTCAGCAAGTGATGGAGCCAGCTAGAGGGAAGAATATTCTGGATGTGTTGCTGGTAAAACCAGATGAGCTCTATAAAGAACCCGAAGTAATAGATGGTATTAAAATAAATGTGAAAAAAAGGAAGGTATTAAAATTAGGACTATTAAGCAGTACCATATGGCTGATAAAACAGGCATGAGGTAGTTTTTAAAAAGTAACTATGATCGGTGGAAAACGATAAATAAAAATGTAAACAGAATCCGGGATGGGTTTAAAGCAATTGTTGAGGAATGTGAAAATAGGTTTCTACCTTTAAAGGTGGTAAGGAATGGTAAATATCCACTATATTATAACAGAGAAGTAACGAGACTAAGAAGGAGGTGCAGGTTGGAAAGAAATAGAGTTAGAAATGGCTGCGGAAGTAAGAAGAAATTGAAGGAACTTACTAGGAAATTGAATCTAGCAAAGATGTCAGCTAAGGATAACATGATGGCAAGCATAATTGGTGGTCTTAAAAATTCTAGTGAAAAATGGAAGAGTATGTATAAATACTTTAAGGCAGAAACGGGTTCTAAGAAGGATATTCCAGGAATTATTAATGAACAAGGGGAGTGTGTTTGCGAGGATCTTCAAAAGGCAGAAGTATTCAATCATCAGTATGTAAAGATTGTTGGTTATAAGGATAATGTCCAGATAGAAGAAGAGACTAATCCTAAAGAAGTATTAAAATTTACATATGATAACAATGCCATTTACAATAAGGTACAAAAGTTGAAAACTAGAAAAGCAGTTGGAAATGATAAGATTTCTGGGGATATACCAAGGACAATGGGTTGGGATATATTATCATATCTGAAGTACGGTACTTATTTGATTATAGTTTGCATGTCGGAGCTATACCAAATGAATGGAGAATTGCTATAGTAGCCTCTGTGTATAAAGGAAGGGGTGATAGACATAAAGCTGAAAATTACAGGCCAGTCAGTTTGACACGCATTGCATGTAAGCTTTGGGAAAACATTCTTTGTGATTATATTAGACATGCTTGCGAAATTAATACCTGGTTTGACAGAAGGCAGTTTGGGTGTAGGAAACGTTATTCCACTGAAGCTCAACTTGTAGGTTCCAGCAAGATATAGCAGATATCCTGGATTCAGGAGGTCAAATGGTCTGTATCGCTATTGACCTATCTACGGCATTTGATTCGGTAGATCTTGAGGGACTAATGGAAAAAATGAGTGCAATTGGACTAGAAAAAAGAGTGACTGAATGGGTGGCTATATTTCTAGAAAATAGAAATCAGAGAATTAGAGTAGGTGAAGCTTTATCTGCCCCTACAATAATTAAGAGGGAAATTCATCAGGGCAGTATTATTGGACTTTATGTTTTCTTATATATATCAGTGATATGTGTAAAGAAGTGGAATCAGAGATAAGGCTTTTTGCAGATGATGTTATTATGTACAGAGTAATAAATAAGTTACAAGGTTGTGAGCAACTGAAAAGTGACCTAATGTAGTGAGATGGACAGTAGGCAGTGGTATGATGGTAAACGGGATTAAAAATCAGGTTGTGCGTTTCACAAATAGGAGAAGTCCTCTCGGTTTTATTTACTGCATTGATGGGGTGAAAGTTCCTTTTTAGGGTCATTGTAATTACCTAGGTGTTAATATAAGGAAAGATTTTTATTGCTGTAATCACATAAATATGATTGTAAATAAAGGGTACAGATATCTGCACATGGTTATGAGGGTATTTAGGGGCTGTAGTAAGGATGTAAAGGAGAGGGTATATAAGTCTCTGGCAAGACTCCAACTAGAGTATGGTTCCAGTGTACGGGCCGATGTCCTTCGATGTTAGGCCCCTTAAAACAACAAGCATCAGCAAGGATTCCAGTGTATGGGACCCTCACTAGGATTACTTGATTCAAGAACTGGATATAATCCAAAGAAAAGCAGCTCGATTTGTTCTAGGTGATTTCCGACAAAAGAATACTGTTACAAAAATACTGCAAAGTTTGGATGGGAAGACTTGGGAGAAAGGAGACGAGTTGCTCGAACAAATATGTTGCAAAGTTTGGCCTGGGAAGACTTGGGAGAAAGGAGACGAGCTGCTCGACTAAGTGGTATGTTCCGAGCTGTCAGTGGAAAGGTGGCGTGGAATGACATTAGTAGACGAATAAGTTTGAGTGGTGTCTTTAAAAGTAGTAAAGCTCACAATATGAAGATAAAGCTGGAATTCGAGAGGAAAAATTGAAGCAAATGTTCATTTATAAGAAGGAGAGTTAGGGATTGGAATAACTTACCAAGGGAGATATTCAACAAATTTCCAATTTCTTTGTAATCATGTAAGAAAAGGCTGGGAAAGCAACGGATAGGGAATCTGCCACCTGGGTGACTGCCCTAAATGCAGATCAGTAGTGTGAGTGATATCTGTGAAACAAACTTTATCTGAACTTTCAGAAAGGGGAGCATATCCTGATCTACAAACATATCCAACACTGAATTGCCACTGCTATTTAGGAAATTCCAATCAAGAGAGCTAAAGAATTCTACCAGGGGTGTGAAGTATTTGTCAAAATACTGAACTGAGCTAAACCAAGAGTTTCATCGGCTGATGACAAGAGCTGGGAACAACAGTGGTTTCAAATCAAGGAAATTATGTTGCAAAATAATTACATAGTAGTTGAACTTCCTGCAGTGGAGAAAAGCCATCTCAAATTTTGAAACCAAATTGTTCAACTGTGACAGTTCCTTGAGAATAACGTCCCCCACAAGATGCAACTTATGTGCAAAGCACTGGAAGTAAAGAAGATGGTCGCCAGTTATCGTCTGTAATGCCGGGAAATATGTACCCATGTATCTGGAAGAGCCTGACAATAAACCCAGCACGTTTTCATAATCAATATTATAGTCTTTGAGACCATCAATGATGGCTCGGCTGCATGTTGTCCCGCTGACAGCATCCAAAAATGAACATCTTGCTAAATAAACTTGTTGTTCTGCAGTTGGCGTGATTATGCTGAATAGAACAGCAAAGACACATCTATCTTGGTTGTCCGATATCTTTTCTGCGATTACTGCAATAGGCTTCCCGTCCAATGCAGCATTCACCTCTGACCTTGCTGAATGTGCGCAACGTGTAACATAATCTCTGCTAAGGCAGATCTCATGATGCTGGTACGTATCTATGGGGCCAATACAATTTCGTTAAACATGCTAACAATAATAATAATAATAATAATAATAATAATAATAATAATAATAATAATAATAATAAAAAGGTTAGAGGTAAGGACAAAGTCAGTCGAAGTCATCTCCGTACAGGCCATGAAGGCCCTTGGAGGGGTGGAAGGTAACCCCGTAACCTCGGCACTTGATAGGGTAGAGTGGTTAGCTCTACGCCCGGTCGCCTTTGCCCCTAGGAATTAACCTGGTACTCATTTTTGGTGCAGGCTGAGTGAACCTCAGGGCCATGTGAACCTCCCGAAGTGGAAATCTCGTTTCTTAAATTTTACGACTTCCTGACGGGGATTCGATTCCACGTCCTTCCGGGCGAACCGAGCACGCCTTTACCGCCTCGGCCAGGCAGCCCCTTAAGGGCAAAGACTTGAAACATTTGGTGTAGTGCTGGCCTGGCGAATCACTGAACGAGTTTTGAAGCTTTTCCCTATAAACTTCAATTTATGTACATGAAAACAAGCGATTATTTTACATCCTAGATGGCCTATTAAGTTGTAACATTTTGAAATAACGTCCATCTTCGTTTGTTTGGTTTTCTTGGTCGAAAAGTTGAATTACCTAAGCTAAAATTGCATGTGAAGTCCTCATATTACGAAACATGCATTCATGTGGTTTTTGGTCAGAAGTTTTTAAGAGACGTAATCTAAAATTCGACAAAGCCGTATAGCAATCGTAATACTTCAAAACAACCATCCAGAAACTCTCCTGGTTCTTTATTTTGGGGGAGGGGTGATATAGCCTAGTTTATAAATATTTCACAGTAAGGCTGTACCACTCAAGAGGGTGTAAATGTATTTTAAACACAAATGTACATAACGCCCAAAAATATATCTGAAATCGGCACTTACTTTTCAAGGTAGTCCCAGAAATCAGGATGGTTCAGCTTGTGGATGGGGATATTAGTCTGCAGGCACATCTTCACAGTATCCTCAATGAACGTTTGTTTCTCGCTTTTTGCTCTTTTAGTCTTTCTGTCCATTTCTGCTATTGTGGCTTGCTGCTTGACGCCACGCTGTTCACACGCTGGTTGGGAAAGAAACTGCTCCTTTAGTAGCACATGGTTTCTGTTCTTGCAGTGTTTATCCAAAACATCTTTCTTCTTCCATTCAAGTCTTTGATCGCAAAGTCGGCACATCAATATATCTGTATCATTTACATAAAAATTTTCCGATGGCATGCTGTTTGATCGTCACTTCGCTTCTACCCATGGCTACCAGACATTAAATCTCTACCGTACTTTAATAAAACAGAACTACTGCTCAACACCTATGTCAAGAATAACCGACTATGATCAAGCGGCAACACAAAGTGAATGAACGTGTGTGAAGCTGTCTGATTGGTGTTCTTTGCACTGATCTTTGGCCGTTGAAATATATTCCACACATCGAAAGATTTAAGGCGTCGTAATAATCCATTCCTCTGAAATAAATTACAACATATATCTAACTTTTAAGAAAAATGCATCGTTCTTAAAAAAGATACATGTTTATTTCGCATAAAACAGAGAATTTCGCATCTATTTCGCATAAATCGTGTAAGTTCGCATTTTGAACCAATTTCGCATCTTATTGCTAATTCGAAATCGCGAAAAACACTCGTAGGGTTCATATAAGATGAAGGCACATACACTGTCAAAGTTATTTCGCATTTATCGCAAATGCTAAAAGCTACATACTCTGCATAAAACCCATCTGTGTCAGTGCGATGTAAAGCAGTTTGTTAAAAGAATTGTTTACTATTATCCTCTTTTGCATCGGAAACAGCCAGCGCCGGTGAACGCCGTCTGATATGGCAAGACGAGTGCTCACTCTGAACCACTAGAACCGCAAGTATTATTGATGCTTCAAAAACTAATTCTCCGATGACTGAATAAATTACATGTATGAAATCGTGATAATACGAACTATTCTCCTAGTGTCAGAAATAACTATTTTTTATTTAATAGAACAAAATTGGTGTCAATATCTCCATTATCAATATTAATAATCCCATGGAAAACGTAGCGCACTATTTTACGATCCCGTTAATACCATTCAAGAATATGAAAGCAGAATATCGATATCCTCAATGGATTAAGAGTTATTTAGGGGTAACATCTGTATATTATGGTGACAATTTAAAGGAAATAGTCCCATATACAGGGACGTAGCCGGGGGCGGGGGGATTGTTACTGGGGGTTAGAACCTCCGCCCCCCCCCCCCCATGGAAATTTCAAAAAAAGGAAATCAAACATAAACTGACAATAAACTAAATATGCATTCATACTATTCTCTGTAAAACTGATTACCTTGATCGTATTGTTCTTATTCTGTATTTTAAGGTAAGATTTTGTAGTGTACTGCAATCTGAATATCAACACAATTCACTTGTATCAGTGTCCTTATAATGACAAGTCTTGCATGCGCGTACAACACACGAACAAGCACCTTCTTTGTGTTCTATCATCATTTTGCAAATATAACCCCCTCCCATTGGCCGATCCTGGCTACGCTACTGCCCATATACACTTCAGTACTATATTGCAATAACATCATAAACTATTATCATAGGTAACTACAATGTTCATTATTTAATTATTTATACTTTTACACATATTTATGTTTAACCTATTGCACTACGCATGCATTATAGGCATATTCTCTCTCTCTCTCTCTCTCTCTCTCTCTCTCTCTCTCTCTCTCACACACACACACACACACACACACACACACACACACACACACACACACACACTCTCTCTTTCTCGCAGATTTTTGCCCATCAAATCAAATCAAAATCTCTTTATTTGCAAATGAGGTGTCTACCTCGGTGGCAAATGGTACACTAAAATACATTATTGTCAAGCACTAAATATTAAATGGACATGAAGAAAACTTTCCTATAATACAATATTACACAATTTACGCTAACAATTTTTCTATTAAACACACAGTTCATCCTTAATACATTTATATTGTTTACAAAATTCTACTCCTGTACTACTTACAAATATAGTCAACTGATATACAGTGGGTGGAATTACTTCAAATGATACTATACAACTGGTATAAGATTAAAATTTACATTGCATTTATTTACTTTTTTTTTTTTACCCATTCTGGAACCTAAGTAGCATAACGACCTGCTGCGTCTTAACCAGAGCCCCTTTTGCCACCACTTTTCTGAGTTCCTGAAGGGCCTTCACAGCTACCGTAGCGGTCCCAGGGCCCTCGAAGTCCCCACTGTACTTCACCCCTACAGGCAGTCCCCTACTTTGGCTGTCCAAACTCCATGGACCAGGGGATGGAATTAATTTATTCACACACATTTTTTATTTACATTAAACTGCACTGGTCGAATGCCCTCTAACATTTCATTTATTTTCTCTGTTCCTGATTATTCTCTTCTTGAATATCTGTACAGATTTTGGAAAAGGATCAAACACTACCCCTGGTAAACTGTTCCACTCCTTCACACCCTTCCCAATGAATGAAAATTTACCCCAATCGCTTCTGCTAAAATTCCTTCTAATTTTATATTTGTGGTCAGTCCTGCCGATATAATTATTTTCCAACTGAAGCCTCTCACGGATATCTCCCCATGCTTCTTCTCCTGTATAGGCTCTATATAATCCTATAAGTCTAGTTTACTCCCTTCTCTTACTTAAAGTTTCCCACCCAAGTTCCTTTAACATTTTTGATACATACCCATATAGTAGACTATGAGATATGTACTCGTATATATTTGTACAAATAAAATCTTCTATTTTCTTCTTCAAAGTGAAAATTTCAAACTCATTCTCTTTCATTCCACAGACACGTGACGGACTGCTCAAATGCGTCTCTGGGAAAAATTCCCGTGTTCGACGTTAGAACACACGAGCTGCTAGCATGCTGCAACAGTATCAGCGAGGTGACGGAGGGCACGTTCTCGAGGCAGGAGATGCCCGAGGTAGAGATGATCGACCTGAGTAGCAACAGAATATCCATGATCGAGCGACCGTCGCTGGCAATGTTCCCTAACCTGCAAGTATTACTGCTGGCCAAGAATCGTATCACGTGGCTGCCTCGTGACGTGTTTCGGGACACCCCTAGCCTACGATCACTCGACTTCAGCCATAATCCTCTTCTCAGTGCTCCACGCTTGGACATCCCTCTTCTTCAATGGCTAAGCATTAGCCACTGTGGGCTTAGTAAACTTCCACTAGATAGCTTCAAACTTTCCCCAAGACTTGAGAATATCAAGCTAAATCATAACGAAATTCAATCTATACCTGCTGAACTTTTTTCTGGTTTAAAATTACTGAAGTATTTGCATCTTGAAGGAAACCAGCTTGAAGTTCTTCATCCAGATACATTCAAGGCTAATCGAAACTTTTATTGGTTAAATATAAGTGAAAATATGATAAAGTTACCTGAAAATGATTCATTTCTTAATGCGGATGAACTGAATCTATTAGATTTAGGGCAATGCAACTTAAGATTTTTACCTGCCGAATCACTCTCTAATCTCCCCAAACTTACACAGTTAAGATTACACGGAAACAATTTCTTGTCTCTAAGTAATGAATCGTTTGCGAATTTACAAGCACTCGAGTATTTAGAACTTCAGGATAACCAGCTGCTCAATTTAGATTTTCTCTCCCATCTTCAGAATTTGACTTATCTTGATGTGGCCTATAACGAACTGACTACTTTGGATGTAGATGTGTTCCAGAACATGACTTATCTACACACACTATATGTGTCTGGCAATCCTCTGTTGTGTGACTGTGTGACATCTGACGCCATCAACTGGTGTATTTCTAGAAATATCAGAACCGCATACGATGATCTAGACTGTCTGGAGTTACTCGACTGCGGAAGAGAGCCACAGAACTTTACAGATGCTCTGATGACATCAACAACAGGAAGAATCAGTGATTTTCAGGTAAAGTAACTTTTATTATAATTCTGTAACATCTTGATAATTATAAAAGTAACGGAGCACGTCAGAGTGTTAATGGTATTTATAGAAACAGACGTTTAATCTCGCGTAGTTGTGAGTTTGCATTCGGGAGATGGTGCGTTCGAATCCCACAATCCCACCGTCGGCAGCCCTGAACATGTATTTGCGCTGTTTACCTTCATTAAGGCCACGGCCGTTTCCTTCCAAATCCTAGTCCTTTCCCATTCTTGAGCCACCGAAAACTTTCAATGTATTAGTGCGACGTTTTAACCCCCCCCCCCATGGCACTACAGCCCTTGAAGGGCCTTGGCCTACCAAGCGACCGCTGCTCAGCCCGAAGGCCTTCAGATTACGAGGTGTCGTGTGGTCAGCACGACGAATCCTCTCGGCCGTTATTCTTGGCTTTCTAGACCGGGGCCGCCATCTCACCGTCAGATAGCTCCTCAATTCTAATCACTTAGGCTGAGTGGACCTCGAACCAGCCCGCAGGTCCAGGTAAAGATCCCTGACCTGGGCGGGAATCGAACCCGGGGCCTCCGGGTAGGAGGCAGGCACGCTACCCCTACACCACGGGGCTGGCGACGTTTTAAACCGCTAATAACAAAACAAGACGTTTCATCCATTGTCAGATGTGATATTATCAATTGCAAAGGATAAGACTGGGGTGTAATAGCAGTGATTACGTATTAGGTTTTAGTTATTAGATGTATCCTATTTAGTAAGTTGATCATATCAATTATGTTATAAAATTAATTTACTTATCGCCACGAACAAGATTGGACTCTTAATATAACACTAGTATAGATACATATCATCAATAAAGCGTCGAACGGATAAAACACATAAAAACAAACTAGACAAAATCATGGACATCAAGATAATGATATAATACAAGTAAATAAATAAGACATAATGTAATAAAACACTGTACTCAATAGCGGCTAAAACAGGTTTCCTGATCAACATCGGAAAAATCGAGTTCATTTCCAATATCAAAGACGCCCCTAGAACAATGAGAGTCACTGACACCAAGCATATTAAGAGAGCAAAAACTGTGAAGTACCTTGGAGAGTGAATTTCAGAAGATCCTAGTGAAGTTGTTGCTCTCGAACAGAGGAGAATCCAACTAGACAAGGCATACCATGCCTTCAGAAAACTGTACGCCTGTAAACACCTGTGATGAATGTCAAACTAAGACACTATAACGCAATAATCAGACCCGTCAGACCGTCAGTTCTGTACGCAGCTGAGTGCCTATCGCTAACTACGAAGGTAATCCCAAAAATAAGGACTCCTATTTCCTTTTTATAAATACATAGACCTGCTTGTTTCTACAATCGTTTACATCATTTTACAGCTTAAATATTTAGCTATTTTTCTACATAATAGCCGTTTCGGTCGATGCATTTTTTTAGACGTTGTAATAGTTTCGTATGCCCATGTCATACCAGCTCGCCGCCATGCTGTTCAGGAAGTTGTGAGTGGCGCTTCGGGAAACCTCAGAAACCAAAGTGCAGAGATCATCCAGGGTGATCCGCCGATCTTCACGCATGATTTGCTCAACCTTCACGACTGTCTTGATGGAAATTGACGGTCTCCCGCTCCTTTGTTCGTTCGTCGTGAATTTCAGTCCGACCGGCTGCAAACTCTCTACACCACTTACGAACATTTTTGACATCCATGCACAACTCACCATACACTTCAGTCAATTAGCGATGGATTTCAATCGATTCAGTACCTACTGCGTTCAAAAACCGAATAACTGCGCGCACTTCGCCCTTGGTGGTAACATCCAACGGGAGCTCCATACTCAACGGCTGCCAAGCCAAGACTGAGCGCTTTTTTTTTTTTCGGGGGGGGGCCCCCGAAGCCCGCTCCTCCCGCGTGACCATCGACTCAATCTACATGGCCTCCGACATGCTATTATTTCTAATAAGAAAAAAGAGATAGCAGTGAGGAGTGGGAAGTGATACAAGGAGTATCTGCCGGTTTCCGAGTCAGACTCGCTACCACGGCAAGAGTTTGTGTTAGGTAAGGTGGTGTTGATGTATGGTATTGAAGGGTCAGGGAAAAACCACATAGGCAGAAAGAAGAAAGAGCCTACATGTAAAACCGGACATCTTGTGATAACACATGCAAGGATGTGGGCTGGAAAAGTCCAGAGGTAGTTTTAGTTAGGAACAGGTAACATGCACAAGTCATAAACCTATTCCTCGCCATTCCGTCTGCCAGGGGATCAGTCCGTCTGGGCACTGCTGTGACTAGCGTGGGCCTTGCCGGCTGCGGAACCATGCGTCGAGTGCCACTAGGCACGGCACCACCTCCTTGGGGTCCCTCGTACCCAGTCTTCGATCCCGGAGAATGAGGCCAAGCCCGCCGAGGGGGTGGGTCATGGTGCCGGGCCTCCTTCCTCTCCGCCCGCGCCATGGCCCGGTAGACAGGGCAACTGCGATGGGAGGCCGGGTGGCCCCCGAGCAGTTGGCGCACACCGGCGCCTCCTTAAGTGTTGCGCAGGCCGTGTACTGGTGATAACCACCACAGCGGTTGCACCTCACTTGGAGCCTACAGCTGACCTGACGGTGGCCTCACCTCAGACAGCGGAAACACTGCAAGAGCTGCTGAGGGGGACGTTTCACTCTCACCTGACTGCCGCTACCCGCTGAGGTCCTCTCCTGATTGGCTCCTCGGTAGACTGCTGTCCTGGGAGCAATCCTGGGTTGCGGCTGGGCGGCCTTTTCCTGTTGGGCCGGCGTCGTCTTCTGCTTCCTGGTCTGGCGTCGTCTTCTTCTTCTTCCCGCGGGTTGCTTCTCAGCAGAATAAGAGGCCTCGTCCTGGTGGCCCTCCTCCCGGCCTGGTAACCCCGGGGTAGCTGGTGGCTCCGCTGCGTCGCCGTCTTCTTCCTTCTCCTGGCTGGCGCCGGTGGCGTTGGTCGGTGCTAGCACTCGACTGCGTTCCTTGTCCTGTGGGGCGCACATCTAGGTCTGCAGCTCGACAGACATGCAGGCAGGCTGGGCCTGGGCAGCAGCCACAGAACCCCAGGGGGCGTCCTTCTCCACTGCTGTGCTGCTCTCCACCATCACGGGCACTTTACTGGTTTGCGCCCGGGTAACAGGCCCTTCCTGGTAGACCTGCGTCTGCGTCCACTTCATCTTGGTAGATGCTCGACGATTCTGGTTGGCGGCCTTGTTGGTCTGCGTGTACTTCGTAAAGTATAGCGGTCCAACTGAGGGCGCGCCGTCGCGGCGCTCGGGAGCGCCGTCGTCGTCCTTGGTCCTTGGCTCCGTCTGGGTGGCTACCTCCTGGTAGCCTGAGCCTCTGCCGTCCAGCTGATCCTTGAGTCCTGGTAGCCGGACGACCTGGTGGCGCTGGGACGCCAGCTCCTCGTAGACCCAGAAGCGGTCTGCGTCCTTGGGGTGGATGATCACCGCCCAACCAGTGATCACCTCGCCGATGGTCTCGGTGATCGAATCCCCGATGTACTCCGCGATCGCTGTGAGGAGATCGATTATGCGGATCGTCTCCTTGTAGTCGTCCGTCCCCCAACGGTTGTACACCAACAGCGTCGGGAGTCTGTAGTCGGGGGCGTCCACCGTCATGAGCGCCGCTTGTAGTTTCACTATGGCTCCCCTGTAGTCATAGTTGGTCGGTCTCACTGGAACGGATAGCTTCTCCATCCTGGTCCTCCTGAAAATAAACTTCTGAAAGAGAAAAGCGAGCACTTAGAAGTGCTCAGCTCAGACAAAGCTCTTTCGAAGTCGTACTAATAAGTACAGCTGCCTGGTTAGCACTTAAGAAGTACCGAGCGCCTGGCAAGGAGAGAGATTCCAGAGCGAGAGGCACGTACGTCCTTCCGCTACGACAGTCAGCCTCAGCGCGGCATGTGCATGTTTAGATGCGAACGCGGGAAACACTCTTCACAATATTGTGACCAACAGCCAAACGAACAGAGTTCTGTATTTATAAAAAAAAGTAGGAGACCTTATTTTTGGGTTTACCCCCGTAAGAAGACCTCACTAACAGCCCTCGAAGTAGAAGAAAGGAAGTTCCTAAGAAGGATAGTAGGACCAAGGATCCTAGCAGATGGAAGGCGATGGTAAAAACCAAACCGTAAACTATCAACACCAAGAAACCCTCAGAGATGTCATCAGAAGAAAACGGCTGGCTGTGGATACAGTAGGTAGAGGAGGATCTGGCAGAACTTAATGTTAGTAATGTCATCATAATTATCAGAAGCAACTGCCGTTCAACTATCAAAGCCAGACCCTTCCTAACATCCCTTACAGAAGCTAACCATAATGAGACCAGGAAATGGTCCGAGGAACGCAAAATAGAGTTCAGCAAGAAAATGAAGGAATACTGGTCTAACAGAAAAGGTACCATTAAGAACAGCAGAAGTGGCAACAATCGAAAACAACAACAAAAAAGGCACAGCTAAAACACAAGCACCGTGGTCCTCAGGCGCTCCAAACGAACTAAGAAACAAATCAGATTACATAACCTTTCATTGGGTCTGATTGCGCACAACATAAGGGCATAATTGTCAGCATGGTGAAACACATTAAATTTTAACAAATTATACACAGAAAATGTATTATAAATGATACAAATATATCATGCACGCGCTAAATATGAATCCTGAGAATTTTGACAACTATGTATTCTCTCTAAAGTGCATACAAATATACTATAATGCCACTGTGTGATATAAAACGTGACATTTATACACTGTCACTGAATGAAATTAAACCCATATTGTATTTATTTGGTAAAAACATAATATGAATCATTTAAAGAAAGCTAAATGTACATAATAAGGATGACAATGGCTAGAATAATAATGCTGTAATTTAGAAGCCATCGCATACACATGTTTTGTTTACCAGTTACCTGCAGCAATATTATAGGTTTCAAATCATATAAATATATATTTAAAATAAAAGAGCAAGCGGATTAGCTCCCTTTGACATGTTGACCCTTTAATATTGGCCAATCCATCCACCCAGAAGAAGCCGTCAGACAATTATACATGACTTTTAGTTTATAGAAAGTATTTTGCCTTTCTGTTGCAGGTTGCTTCCAATCCAGCTTCATCATCAACCAGCGAGCAAAAGTCGTGTGATGTACCGCTCTATCTGATCGTGCTCTTGGTCATCGCTCTTTGTACTATTGTCTCTTTGACTGTAGCACTAATTGTCATTCAACGTCGGCTTCGTCGTCAAAGTCCTAAGAACATACTCTTTAAAATCATTTCTCCTTCTCGTAGTGTGGACAGTGAAACATTTCTACATTCTTTGGACAGCGAGGTTATCTGATGTAGACTGTTGGTGTACTACATCGGTATATTGAAAACAATCCTACAGTTCAGTAAAGGGGAATGAGAGCAGTGTAAAAATGCGCAACGAAAGCGTAGAACAGTTAGACGAAATACGCCACAACTTTCAAACGGATGAGGTACTTTTACTGCAAGTCACAAGTGAAGTTTCCGGTTGTAGGAAATAAAAATTGCTGATATATTACTTCTCACCTCAGTAATAAATATTATTAGTTTGTCAGGATAACATGAGACAATGATCCATTGTCTCTGTCAACGACAAAGGTAAGGAATTTGACTTCACTATTGTAATTCAGTTCGTTGTATCTCATCTTCGTGCACGACAGTGTCGATGTGTTTCGTGGAAACGTTTCACGACTCATCATCTCTATGAGTACGCAAGTACGGTACAAATACTGACATCATGGAATCTCCAATGGGAATGGATTCATTTGAGACAAATGAAGATGAACAGAGTACCTTGGGCATTAAAGCCTACGAGTTTAGGAAGTCGGTAGGGGTTATGGAACTATACTGTTATTGCTGGGATTGGTGCTTTCACGCCCCAGATTAACACAAATTATAATATTATTAATTATTAATAATCAAAATAATAATCATTAGAACAGTCGTTGTGGGATTTACTCTTTTGAGTACGTTGTAACATCTTTTCGTGAAACGTTAAGGTTCCCTAGAGTTTTCCACTTACACACGCCAAAAACCGTACATGTTCATCGTATGCCACAGCATCTGGTCACAACTCGAAGTGTAGCCGTGTAGAAATCAATCACTTATCCCACCGAAGGATGTAAGCGAAATGTTCATATATTGATGTGCTGGTCTTTCGACATCAGTATGCATTTTTCAGGCTAGAATGTGTCTGGAAACTTACGTTGTTACTGAGTCTGTGGAAGTGTGTGTATATGTAATTGTAATAAGGACTAAGGACTTGCAACAATGCCGTCAGTATTTGCCTATGTCCGTGCTTATGTTCGAAACTCCATATTTCGAATAGAGCAACATTTTAGTCGTATTCTGAAGTATGAGTTAAAGTGTTCCGATGCAATCTTGGATGCGCTGAATTTGACGTATTTGTGATTTCCTTCCTCGCAATGAGAACTTTAAACGTGCGCAATATGAACTTAAAAGGTGTTCGAACACTTAATTAATCGACTTTATGATAATTTTAAATAATTCATGTTTAATTTTATCAACCACTTGCGTACAATATCCATTATTTTAAAACCAGCAAGAGCAATGATATGTGTGTTAATTTATGATATAAATAACCGAAAATAAAGTCTTTCTTGAAGAAATTAGCATATTTTCATTCTCCTTATGTATTTTTCAGTACATGCTGTAAAATACATTAACAATATTAACCTTATTTTCTTGAATCAAATCAGTAAAGTTATCTACATTATTTTGAAATTGTAAGTTTATCTCAAGAAATACAAAGAGTGTGACGTGAAGTGTTGTTATTGTAGTTTTAGTTGTTTTAAATTTTGATTCAATTTTTCCTTCCACCGTTCGTATTTTTCTTCTTGTTTCTTCTGCCAAATCAAAGCTTAGCGTGGATTTTGTTGCTTTAAATTTTGACGGTATTCTTCCTGTCCTTTCTTGTTTTCTTTGTTACTTTGCCTATCAGTCCCAGGATTCTACCTTTATCATATAGACCCCAGAGAGTCCCAAAAGGTGAACTAAATTCACAGCGTGCTGTTACTGTACTCGGCGACAGTATTGAGGGCTCCTGGGCAAGGATGCGCATTGGTTTAGTAAAGGCGTACACCATCTGTTCTTAATGGCAAGGACATCATCATCTAAAATCAGTCGCAAAGGGCTCTTGACATCATAATCATTGCTTCATTGTGAAGTGAAGCTACAATCGGTGATATAACTCTCTCATGATCTATAATGCTGTGATGTTTATATAAAACCAATAAATGATAATAATCACCTATAATCATTGCCCCACACTTGGGTGGCAATTTGTAACTTTACTGTTAATATTAATAAATGATCATAAACAAAATATATAAATAAATAACATTACTCAAAACTGAATAAAATACTTGAAATAAATTAAATTAATAAAATCATTAATCGAAATGTCCGTGGTATGGGCGCCAGAGTTCACCAGAATGGATCCCTCAAATTTAGATAGGGCATGATAATTCTTTATCTCCCAGGGCGTGTACATAATGCTGCGTACTGGTACATCTGCTTCAGGCCTTACCCAACCTTCTGAAAACGACTAAATAGGTAGGAACTGCACCTAGGTTCATCAATAACTCCACTGATTCTAAAATATCTAACTATATTCTCGATAAAATCCATGCATGAGCACCTCATCAACACACCAGAATACACTTATAATACACAAACAAAATGTTACTGAAAGACTCCATACTTACAACAACAACAACAACAACAACAGCAACAACAACAAAGAAAACAGTGTGAAAACGAAAGCGAGAACTAAGCCACCATTTGCGGTTAGTCCGTTGAACAATGTACATATAATGCAGATAAAGAACCCTTCACTGTCTCTGTATCAACACGACTTGCCGATTCTCATAATCGGCACTTATAATATCACACAGATACTGTATCTCGTAATACTGTGTTCACTGACTTTAACACTTGTAAAGATATATACATTTGAGCAACACACGCTTGTCGTTCCTGAACATAAATTATGGAAAATCTGAGATATAGCACCTCTCAGCTTTCAGCAACATGTAATACCAGGGCACCACAAAGTGATACAATACTCAATGCGTGAGCACAGACAACGTTCCACGAACGTTTGAAGTCCAGTGCAGTATAGTGCAGCAGTGTCACTCCAGTACCGTATATCCAGTTTCACTCCCGAATCGTGTGTCCGCACTACTTCATTCCCGTACAGTGTGTCCGCACTACTTCCTTCCCGTACAGTGTGTGTGGTTTCCCGCCGTATGATCAACCTTTATGGACATCAGCATTCCCCTTCCTTCCACATGGTACGCCTAGATTGATCCTGGCCAGCCAATCATGAGTGCATCCTCTAGTCAAGACTACGCCGTGAACTTCTTCTTGGTTCCAAGAAAATAACAAACTCTGGGGTGTTTCACATGAGTCATAGAACTTTCCGAGTACAACAACAAGCTCATCTCATCAGACTGGGATATATACATGACTCATGCAAAGTTTCCAAGTTCAATATAGCAATGTTTTTCCAGCCGTTGTACAAAATAAATTACTCATACTACATATAAGGAGACCTTCCAGCTTACAAATATTAATGACAAAATATATAACTGAAATACTGACGATAATAATAATAATAATAATAATAATAATAATAATAATAATAATAATAATAATAAATCGAATACTGACAAAAAATATCTCTCACTTCTACATGTAGTGCGAGGGTGTGATATATGTACTATCACAATGCACGATCGGTAATATGATCGAAGAGCATCATAGCAGTGTTATTAATTAGTCTGAATCAACCTCCGTAAATTGTAGTTTAAGATTTCTTACTTTAGTAAGTTATCGGTTGCATGTGTTACAAAATTGGCGGCGTATCAGCTAATTGTCGAATAGTGAATTTGCCAATACTAGAAATTCCTTAAGTATGAATCTGATGGAATTAAAAGGGAGCATCGAGAGCAGTTTCCCGGTGCACCACCAATATGCGATGGATTTTTAAAAATCTGAAGACCTTAAAAACTGGGTTTAATTTAAAAACAACGTCTGTTAAATACTCAACAGTGTACTCACAGATGAGCAGCTTGTAGAAATTCGTAAGAAACGAGAACGATCCGCAAGAAAATCTGTCAAAGGGCTAGCACATTAATTTAGTGCTTTAAATGCCGCTACAAAAAGGACAACAAAAACTGACATTTAAGACTTTCGAAATAATAGAAGTACGGAGATATCCAGCCGCAATAATACATTATTATTATATTGGTTCCTTCAGTCAGTGGTGAATTGTACTGTTTAACGTTGAGAAGTTGTTTTATTTACATGGTTATACATTATTTATAAATTTTCAGAATAACCAATATTGGTCATTTGAGAAATCAAGTCTAATTCACGAATTCTGCTCCATGATCCAAAAATTGGTGTTTGATGCGCTATTACAGCAATAATATTTATTAGGCTGATTTCTTTCCAACATGCCATTCATATCGATCAAGATATCGAATTAATTGACGACTTTTCCCACTTCTTATTGTACAAGAATGGGCACTTCGATCGTCCACCAATACGGAGCTATAACATGTAATTGGGAACATGCATCAATTTCAAAAATATTTTTTTTTTGAAAAGTACACCAATGAAATAGTACGTAAACGTATTACATTGTGGTATGTTGCCTTGTTTTATACCATTAAAAAAATATTTAATAGTGCCTTTCCGCTAGGCGAGTGAAACGGCCTCTGACGTAAGCGGCGCACTGTTACGTCACGATCCAGTACCGCATGGAGCTCTACCAGCCGTTGTGCATCAGCCGTTGCTAAAAGCCGATTGTTTATTATTCATGATCGCGAATAACTTCGAAATGTCAGAAGAAAGGTTCAAAACAGCACAGTCAGACAATCTACCATGTGTAGATGTCATCATTCTTGAAAAATGTGACTTTTGTGGCCGCAGAAATTAGCGGATAACAAGCAAGTTTGTAAGTGGCGTCTTTTATATACGTGCAATGTACTGTAACCCATAGTATTAGGATAACAACGAACCTGGATAGATATCACATCACTTTCAACATTTCCTTCTAAGACTGATTCCCCTATTAAAGAATAACATTACATTTTCGGGCTTTCAGCATTAGTAAAGTAAGAAATCGGATTTCAGCACTAACATAAACATATAGGTAGCATTATAGTACTAGTCCTCCGCTTCTGTGATGTAGTGGTTAATGTGTGCCACTCCCGGAGGCCCGGTTTCGATTCCCGGCTCTGCCATGAAAGTTGAAAACAAATAGTACGAGGGTTGGAACGGGGTCTACTCAGCCTCGGGAGGTCAACTTAGTAGAAGGGTTTCGAATCGCACCTCAGCCATCCTCGAAGTGGTTTTTCGTATTTTCATACTTCTCCTCCAGGCACCTAAGGCCACGGCCGTTTCCTTCCCTCTTCCTTGTCTATCCCTTCCGATCCTCCCATCCTCCAACAAGACCCCTGTTGAGCATAACAGGTGAGGCCGCCTGGGCGAGGTAATGGCCCTCCTCACCAGTTTCATCACCATACTCAAAGTCTCACGTTCCAGGACACTGCCCTTGAAGTGGTAGAGGTGAAATCCCTCGCTGAGTCCGAGAGAAAACCAACCCTGAAGGATAAACTGATTAAGAAAGAAAGAAAGAAAGAAGGAAAGAAAGAAAGATCATAGTACTGTAGGTCTATAACCTATCATTTCTGAAAAAAAAATATATGTATTTATGGTCGGGGCAACTGGCCTACCCACTTCCGGGGCCCATGAAAGAGAATTAAATATCTTTGTGGAGGGAAAAAGTTAAACATGATAAAGATAAATATGACTTCATGTAGTTTTCACAAGTTGGGCTGAGTGGTTCAGACGGTTGAGGTGCTGGCCTTCTGACCCCAACTTTGCAGGTACGATCCTGGTTCAGTCCGGTGGTAGTTGAAGGTGCTCAAATACGTCAGCCTCGTGTCGGTAGATTTACTGGCACGTAAAAGAACTCCTGCCGGACTAAATTCCTGCACATCGGCGTCTCCGAAAATCGTAGAAGTAGTTAGCGGGGCGTGAAGCCAATAACATTAATTGCATTTGGCTTTTAACAAGCTGAGCATATCAGGAAAGAAAAGTGTCCTGGTGACATTTTAGTCGCTCAATACAGGAATGTCTTTGGGTGCTGTGACTTTTACTTTTTTTTGTTTTTTGTTTTTGTTTTTGATGTTTGCTTTACGTCACACCGTCACATATAGGTCTTATGGCGACGATGGGACAGGAAAGGCCTAGGAATGGGAACAAAGCGGCCGTGGCCTTAGGTACAGCCTCAGCATTTGTCTGGTGTGAAAATGGGAAACCACGGAAAACCATCTTCAGGGCTGCCAGAAGTGGGGTTCAAAACCTTCTATCTCCCTGATGCGAGCTCACAGCTGCGCGCTCCTAACCGCACGGCCAACTCGCGCGGTATTTTTACCCTTCGGTTTATTGACTTGGCTTGTATAACCTAAAACTTAGGCTAAGTTGGATAATATTTTAAACACCTACATCACTATTTTCACCTGTGTGGAATTATGGTATTTATTTCATTAATATTATGATAATTATTATAACTGAGCATTGTTAACTTATAAGACCCCAACAAACAAGCATTGGTTTTGTGTAGAGTTATACATTTGTTAAATTCACGTTGTTTCCTTTCATGATGTACACGCCTATTCTTTGTTGCTTTATAGAGTATTTAGATATAGCCTAAATTTCTTTACCAATTAAGCTCATTAAAGACATACATAACTGTCCCATGCCAAGATATATTGGTAGAATTAGAGCTGTCAAAATGGTTCATAACCCCTTTGATTTATTATCTTGACATGGATCACCCAAAACATAGGTTAGGTTTGGAGAATACTTTAATAATCAGCATTATTTAATGCACTGTTTATTACTTTCATATTCCAAGATGTAATTGAAGCATTTAAATAAAGCATCATACATTAAAATTTAAAGTTTTACCACTAGAACAGCGGACATGGAAAAGTGATTTGAAAATTCAAACAAATTCATCTTACGTTAAAATCTTCAAAAAAATAAACTGTAGACTTTCCCGATATATCACCAGCATTTCTCCGGCTCGCCAAAATCCATTTCTCCCTAGTTTTAGCGTCTTTGGAACATGTATAAACAATTTGTTTGGTATGGTATGCGATGTGCTATTGCACATCGGAACTCTACACCATTTATAAGTTTTCTGCCTCACTGTCTGCGCAGGATTCATTTTAAGTCTAAAATATACCACGCAGATTATTATCCGATGTATAGACCTCGAATTTAATAATACTAGACACTAACGTAAAGTAGAAATACGCGAAGTGTATCCTGCTTCTCACAGCGCACTACGTGTTATTTCGTCTGCTAATTCAGTCAACCTGTACGATGACGTCAGACCAATGAGATCGCGTACTTGCGTGACGTGACATTTTCGTAGATTTTTATCATGTTTGGAATTATTATTTGTACATTCTGATCACATTTTTGAATTCTGCATGAAATTTTGAATCAGATTAGCATATTTTTAATTAAAACCCCGGATCATGCATGTTCCCTATTCAAGGAATACTCTGCCTGATATTTGACGAGATGGTGTGATTAGTGACCAGCCTTGTTCTGCTAAATCAATGCCTTTTGACTTTTACTTGTAGAATTGTTTAAAAACAATGCGTACAGAAGCAATTATTGCACAGATGAGCTGAAGAATCTCAATCGCAGTGATATTGAACATAGCGCGGGCCGAATTACAGAGGATAAACTAAAATATCATTTCGATTACAATGTTTGTTTAATTGAGATCATTTATAGCGCATGCTGTAAAATAGTCTGTTTTATTAATGTCTTTATTATTTGATTAATTTATTTGCAGTAGATTATGGCTTTTGCTCACAAAGAACCCATTCAACTTCGAAGTCGGGGAAGCACAATGTTCATCTTTGAGAAAGTCTGGTTCGCATGCGTAATACCAGCTGCTAATGCGGAACCCTGTCCACAGCAGAGAACGAAGGAATTTTTACTTTATATGATGCGGAAAGTATCCACCTATTAACGGGAAGATGTGTTATATGAAATAGGAGTTCCATTTTACAAAGTGGTCAACATCAGAGTTTACAAAATGAATCAAGTAGTCTTTCAACTTGCACCCCGAGCAGTGAATGAAGCACAAGTCATTGCACTGATCTAAATCAAAAGCCAACTCAACTGCTATGGGAAACTTCACAAGCAAACAAAGAAGTAATCAATCAATCAATCAATCAATCAATCAATCAATCAATCAATCAATCAATCAATCAATCAATCAATCAATCAATCAATCAATCAATCAATCAATCAATCAATCAATCAATCAATCAATCAATCAATCAAACAAGGGAAAAATAATACAAATTCAACAGGAATAAAAAGCCTATAGAAAGTCATATTGTCACAATATTGTGTTACGTTAGTTACTGATTTTAGAATTTTTAGAAGACGAATTTTGGGTTTGCTGTGCAAATGCACGTACACAAAATGGATCACGGTGCCAATAAGACTGTATATTGGCTGAGTCGAGTGATCTGTTTTATTCTCTGTATGCAACCAATGTAAATCTAATTATTTTTTTATTGGAAATTCGTATAGCAGAAAACACCATTTTGTTTTAGCTTCACGTGTAGATCCTTTCCATAACGTCTCCTGCAGATAGCTGTTAATAATCCAGCTATATGTTATGCATAGAAATCTTACCTTGGCTTTTCCATAACAATTCCCTGTAGGTGGGGGCGGTAGAACAACATCCACGGTATCCCCTGCCTGTGGCTAAAATGGGCCTCAGGGCCTCTTAACTTGGAAGTGAGGGTTCGCGACCACGGGGCCCTTAGTTGAATCCTGGCATTGCTTCCACTTACTTGTGCTAGACTCCTCACTTTCATCTCTCCTATCCGACCTCCCTTCGGCAACTCTTGTTCTTTTCCGACCCAGACGGTATTAGGTTTTCCAGGCCTAGGGAGTCTTTCATTTTCACGGCCTTCGTGGCCCTTGTCCTTCTTTGGCCGATACTTTAATTCTTCCAGTTTCCTTCTGATTAGTGTTAATAGAGGATGATTGCGCAGTTGTATTTCCTCTTGAAAAAATAATCACCACCACCATTTTCTATAACAACAAGCCGCCTCGCATGGAGACAAGCTGTTTTAAGGACAACCGCACTTATATCAGATTCCAAGTTTGGAGATGAGAGATACAGATGGTGTTGTTCAGGGCGGAATAGCACATCTTCACATACTGTAATTCAGTAGAGCATTATAAACTGGAAATAATATTCCATTACTACTCACACTAACAGGTCTACAACCAGGTATAACACAGACAAGAAAAACTTGATGGATAACGCACCTCTGTATGGGTGTGTTCGTATCCATCAAGATTCAAAATAGGTAAGATTTATCAATCCACATTATCGACTAGATCTTGGTACACCGTGTAATTCTGCACTAACTGCTGGAAGGCGTACAAGGCTGCAGGAGAGTGATGCAGTCTACCGCGTGAATACCTATGACACACACAAGCGTTTGTAATAAGAAAATAACAATGATTCTAACTTCTATATATATAAAATAAGAGTTTTGTCTGTACATTGCTCAGAATTTGAAAAGAATGGCATTTCTGTATCGGTCATGTCCACAGTAACAAGAACATGCATTTTTTACTTTTCCGTAATTTCTGTCTGTCTGTCTGTCTGTCTGTCTGTCTGTCTGTCTGTATGTATGTATGTATGCATGTACACGCATCACGAGAAAACGGCTGAAGGGAATTTTATGAAAATCGGAATGTAAAGTCGGGTGATGAACCGCTACAATCTAGGCTATAAATTATTTTAATCACGCTGAGTGAAATGGTAGTTTAGGGGAAGGCCTGCAATTTAATTCTCAAATATTTATGTTATTAGTGGTCGTGTCCTAATGAAAATCGCTAGACAAATATGGAAAATAAGTCGCTACAATATAGGCTATACACGCTGAGAAAAATGGTAGTTTAGGGGAAGGCCTAAAATTTAATTGTCAAATATTTATTTTATTAGTGGTCGTATCTTCACGAAAATTGGTATGCAAAGTCAGGGAATAGGTCGTTATAATCTAGGCTATCAATAATGTTATTCGCACTGAGTGAAACGGTAGTTTAGGGGAGGGCCTGAAATGTAATCTATATATAAAATAAGTGTTTAGCCTGTACATTGCTCAGAATTTGAAATGAATGGCATTTCTGTATCTGTCATGTCCACAGTAACAAAGAAATGCATTTTTTACTTTTCTGTAATTTCTGTCTGTCTGTCTGTCTGTCTGTCTGTCTGTCTGTCTGTCTGTCTGTCTGTCTGTCTGTCTGTCTGTCTGTCTGTCTGTCTGTCTGTCTGTCTGTCTGTCTGATTGTACACGCATCAATAGAAAACGGCTGAAGAGACTTTAATGAAAATCGGTATGTAATGTCGGGTGATGAACCACTACAAGCTCGGCTATGAATTATTTTATTCACGCTGAGTGAAATGGTAGTTTAGGGGAAGGCCTGAAATGTAATTCTCAAATAAGTTATTTATGTTATTAGTGGTCGTATCGATAAATCTATATATCTATATATATAAAATAAGAGTTTTGTCTGTACATTGCTCAGAATTTGAAAATAATGGTATTTCTGTATCGGTCATGTCCATAGTAACAAGAAAATGCACGTTTTACTTTTCCGTAATGTCTGTCTATCTGTCTGTCTGTCTGTATGTATGTATGTATGTATGTATGTATGTATGTATGTATGTATGTATGTATGTATGTATGTATGTATGTATGTATGTATGTACACTCATCACGAGAAAACGGTTGAAGAGAATTTAATGAAAATCGGTATGTGAAGTCGGGGGATGAGCCTCTACAATCTAGGCTATAAATCATTTTACTCACGCTGAGTAAAATGGTAGTTTAGGGTAAGGCCTAAAATTGAATTCTCAACTATTTATGTTATTAGTGGTCTAATGAAAATCGGTATGTGAAGTCGGGGGATGAGCCGCTACAATCTAGGCTATAAATCATTTTACTCACGCTGAGTAAAATGGTAGTTTAGGGGAAGGCTTAAAATTGAATTCTCAACTATTTATGTTATTAGTTGTCCTATTTTAAAGAAAATGGGTATGCAAAGTTGGGGGAATAAATTGCTACAATCTAGGCTGTCAATAATTGTATTCACGCTGAGAAAAATGGTAGTTTAGGGGAAGGCCTAAAATTTAATTCTCAAATATTGTTGTTATTAGTAATCCTATCTTGATGAAAATCGGTATGCAAAGTCAGGAAATAAGTCGCTATAGTCTAGGCTGTAAATTATTTTATTCACGCTGAGTGTAATGGTAGTTTAGAGGAAGGCCTAAAATGTAATTCTCAAATATTTTTTAATTAGAAGTGTAGTGGATGAATGCTAGATAACTAAGGTTATATAGTGTTAAATTTCCTATTATTCATGTCTTATACATTGTTACCGTACTGGCTATGATCACCAAGATATTCATGAATTTGAATTTTTGTTACTAAGTCCATATCAGCGCCGAGTAACGAGAAAATGGGTAAACAGTATTTAATGAAAATCGGTAAAGTCGGAGAATAAGAAACTACAGTTTACGGTATAACATATTTTACAAATCACAGAGTCGAAAGAAAACTAAATGTGTAGGCCTACAATATAGAAAGCTCATAACACTGATCAACAATAACATTACATTGACCATTGTTTGTTGTGATGTGCTTTGTGTCTTCTGTTGCCCCTCATCTCCGGTAGATAGGATTACTGCTGCGTACAGAGTATTTTTTATTTGATTTCCGTCGCACCGACATAGATAGGTTTTATGGCGACGATGGGATAGGAAAGGGCTAGGAGTGACGTAGGCCGTAATTAAGGTACAGGCCCAACATTTGACTGGTGTGAAAGTGCGAAACCACGGAATACCATCTTCAGCGCTGCCGACAATGGGGTTCGAATCCACTATCTCTCGGATGCAAGCTCACAGCTGCGCACCGCTAACCACACGGTCAACTCGCCCAGTCGGACAGAGTGTAACAGCCTGCCTGAATATTGATGGGAAGTAGCTGGTGAGTTAGATAACTTTCTTCTTTAGCATGCCATTCCCCTGGTTTATAAATTTTCTGATACTACTGGTACGTAACACACTGGATCATCATAGCATTCGGGCTATTCAATCCCTACTCTGAGGTACTGATTGGAATGAACAGTGTGCATATTTAGCGGAATAATGACAGGTGAGTGTTAATGGCAATCTGCGGCCTGGTCATCCCAGGTCTGGAACTTTGGACTATTAGATTGGCACCGCAATCTAACCGCAGCACTGTTCGTTAAAAGTGATAAAACGTGCGGCTTTCCATTTGATCGAGTATTTTATATGATCGCATTGCTTTTAATCGCTACATTCATACTTATGTTTTTGTAATGACCTATGTTGATTTCAGTTAGGAAAACCACAAAGTCAGTCTTTCTGAGAATCCCGTAGCGAAGCACGGGTACATCAGCTGGTCGAAAATAAATTTATCTTTCTTACAAAGGAAAGGGATTCCGCCGATACCAGGCACTTAACAAGACGGTTCACGTTCATTGTTGGTACTCATTAGAGGGTGGCACTTACCATCGGATATTCCCATGTATTTGGAAACTTCGTCCGCCACTGCGGTGTAGTGGTCAGTGTGATTAGCTGCCACGCCCGGAGGCCCGGGTTGGATTCCCGGCTCTGCCACGAAATTTGAAAAGTGGTACGAGGGCTGGAACAGGGTCCACTCAGCCTTGGGAGGTTAACTGAGTAGAGGTGGCTTCGATTTCCACCTCAGCCATCCTGGAAGTGGTTTTCCGTGCTTTCCCACTTCTCCAGGCAAATACCGGGATGGTACCTAACTTAAGGCCACGGCCGCTTCCTTCCCTCTTCCTTGTCTATCCCTTCCATCTTCCCATCTCCCACCAAGGCCCGTGTTCAGCATAGTAGGTGAGGCCGCCTGGGCGAGGTACTGGTCATTCTCCCCAGTTGTATCCCCGACCCAATGTCTCACGCTCCAGGACACTGGCCTTGAGGCGGTAGAGGTGGGATCCCTCGCTGAGTCTGAGGGAAAAACCAACCCTGGAGGGAAAGCAGATTAAGAAAGAAAGAATTTGGAAACTTCAACTGCGGAGCTCTTGATGTGGTGAGTCAAAGAGACATAATTTAATAAGTCTTGGACGGTGTCCGGAAAAGTGGGAACACGGAAATTTGCGAACACATCATTAAAGCGGAAATTTGCGCACACTAGGGATTATTACTACGTGACCAGGATTTCCCAAGTCTCGGTAAATATTTCGTTTCCGGAAATTTGCGAACACTATCTTCAAAAAAGGAAACAAGACATGTAATGTAAGCGATCCCTGTAAATAAAACAATCTTTACCGGGCGAGTTGGCCGTGCGGTTAGGGACGCGCAGCTGTGAGCTCGCATCCGGGAGATAGTGGATTCGAACCCAACTGTCGGCAGCCCTGAAGATGGGTTTCCGTGGTTTCCTATTTCACACGTTCCTTTCCTTTGTCTCCACCGAAAACTAGGATTCTTTCTTCTAGTCCGTCATCTACAAGAAGAAAACTGCTACCATCGGTCATTTTGAAGATTTTTCATTGAGAACAATGTCACCACGTTCTTTTGGCTCTTGTTGATTTCCACACTCGTTACTTCTTTGATTTCGCAAGGTCCTCTTCGACGATTCTGCGTGGCGCATTTTTGTCACAAAGTCATAACCTGAAACGACCATATTGATTAATTATAAAATCTTAATTATATTATTAGAGTATATATTAAAACATCTAAATATATTGTCTCATTCTTATTTTTCTTATTTCTAACCTTAAGGTGCATTTTTCAAAAAAATCATAATAACCAATTTTGTAGAACGCTCTATAATTTTTGTTCGGTCAAAATTTGCCATTAAGTACAATCTAAAGCTGAAAATCACAACAACAAAAAACCCACTTTTGGTCAAGAGAGTAGAAGAGCTCCAACAATTGTTTCCGGATGTACAGGCTATGCCAAATAATAGTACACTATATTAGTAGTAAATATATGAATTTTCGTAAATATACATTACACATTGTTATTTATTGACCTATAATACGATTTTTAATCCAAAACTCATTCTTGCTTTATTTTACCATATGGCACGTGTACTTTATATTAATATAACACGAAAGTTATTATTATAATATAAATAAGGACGTTTCTTTACTAACCTTTATTATGTAGGTTTCCTATTTCATCGGTGTATATCTCACATTACTGTGTAGATTCTTCTCGAGCCCTCTTCTTGGCGTTACACACATGCTTCTTCACCTCTTGAGCGGCGTCATCAGGTGGTCCACACAAATGTTCGTATACAAAAAGTACTTGTTCATTCTTAGACCACCGAGCTCGATAGCTGCAGTCGCTTAAGTGCGGCCAGTATCCAGTATTCAGGAGATAGTAGGTTAGAACCCCACTGTCGGCAGCCCTGAAGATGGTTTTCCGTGGTTTCCCATTTTCACACCAGGCAAATGCTGGGGCTGTACTTTAATTAAGGCCACGGCCGCTTCCTTCCCAGTCCTAGCCCTTTCCTGTCCCATCGTCGCCATAAGACATATCTGTGTCGGTGCGAGGTAAAGCTAATAGGAAAAAAAAAAAAAAACATTCTTCGACCGCATCAATCCCTTACAGTTACATGACTTTTGCTGTAAACATAGCCACGTAACAACACCTGCTTTTGTTTCTCTATACGTACGGTACGCGTAACCATTACAATAAGCGGAGGGCCTACCCCTGATCGTGGTAACAGTTTCCATACTCAATATTGCTAACGCTATGGAGGTTAAAAGTTAAGTGAACAAAAGTGTATGCGCCCTGAACCGGCGGTGGAACCGGCCGCAGCGGAAATCCCCAATATTGTTTGCATTAGTTACAAAACTACCTGATAGATGTTTGTGGCATGGTATGGGAGGTTAAAATCGGAAAGGTGATCCAGGGTAGATGGGATTCTCAGGATAGTGTTCGCAGATTTCCGACAACGAAATATCTACCAAGACCTGGGAAACCCTAGTCAGGTAGTAATAATTCCTAGTGTGCGCAAATTTCCGCTTTAATGATATGTTCGCAAAATTTCCGTGTTCGCACTTTTCCGGCATCCGTCTTGGACACTGGACTCTGTGCAAGATTGTACACAAGATACCCTACACATTTCACTGTATTGAATATAACTTAACTGATGAGTTCATACTTAATTCATTATATCTTCTCTCTGTGTGAGTTGCCTTCTGACTGACCTTAAGAAGACTCTCTCTTCGTGAAATATGTCCACGTTTGGCATTCTATTAATTGACTGACATATGCTGCTTAAAGGTAAATTCATGTGGTGATTTCTGTTTGATCTTATAATAAAGAAGTTAAATTACTTCTGTTACTTCCAAATGTTGCATTAAGGTTTATTTGATGGAGTAACTTTCGTTTATCTGCTTTACCTTTGAGAATTCTATGTAGGCATTTTACAGTCGTTAATGTTCTGCTAGTATGCAATTTATCTATGACAAAATTTGTTACTAACTCATTATACGCCATATATTTTGCACTAGTTTCAGAGATACAGAAATACAAATATATCAGAATCAAAAGTATCCTTTTCATAAATCGGCATTTCAAGCGCAATCGGTCCAGTAGTTTTCAATCCTATCCAGAACGAACGAACGAACGAACTAACTAACTAACTAACTAACTAACTAACTAACTAACTAACTAACTAACTAACTAACTAACTAACTAACTAACTAACTAACTAACTAACTAACTAACTAACTAACTAACTAACTAACTAACTAACTAACTAACTAACTAACTAACTAACTAACTAACAAGTATACAGTCACCACCTCATTTTTATTAATAGTGTAGATTAAACACACACAACTAACGACTATGCATTCACCTAATGCGTATTTTATTTATCCACGGAAATGCCATCAACTCATACAAAATGAGTGACCACAGGGATTTGGAAAGAAAAATAGTAAATTCTTACCCTGGCTAAAAAAATTCCAAAAGTAGAACGAGAGATTATTGGAAATAACCAAAATTTTCTAATTAAACGTTAAAATTGACAGTTTGGAAGTTTAACTGATTTAATTGAAATAGAGATGGTGATTTAGAACTCTTTTGTATTGATGGTGTTGTTTGAAGAAGCTTTGATTAATTTTTCAGGTTGAACTATGTTGTTGTTTTATGTATGCACCTCCACTACAGTTTACCGACGTTTCGAATACATTGATTGATTATTTGTTAAGGTGACTGACGTACTTCCTCCCTACCCTAGTTCTGCCTCAAAGCGAAGACGAGAGAGCAAAATTAATGGAATAATAATTAATAGCGTATGGCCTCCAGAGAGGACTTGGTGCAGGTCATTCGAGTTCACGACCATGGGCAAACTTGCGTGTTAATGTGGATGGGGCCCTACCAAGGTTGAAATCTAATGATGAAGACACACCCAGTCCCCGTTTCAGAGGAATTGACCAATGAACGTCCCAGCATCGAACCCGAGATTTTTGACCAGTAGCCATCGAACCGGATAATTGATGAAGTGAAATAGAGTGTATTTTATGTTGTATGAGAGAGTGTGTGTGAGATATATATGCGAAGAGAGTGAGATAACTCTATTGTACATATTGTAAATAACCATGAAAGTCGAGTATATAACACTTAGTATATAGACTATCTACAGAGATGAAGCCACGATGTTGTAAGTAGGCTTCACCCTTTCCATTATTCCCGGTATGGTCGAAGATTATAATTGCGTCTAGTTAATTCCTCTGGCTTGGGGACGTGGGATATCAATACACTCTTATTCATATTTACACACACATCACACTACCAACAACTACAGAAACACGCAATTGTAAATACATCGCCCCACATAGGTCTGGTCTCAGAAAGGGCATCCGGCCGTAAAATAGGGTCAAGTGTACGTGTGCGACAAAGTTTGCACCCATGACCCCACCAGAGAGTGAGAAGAGCGGTGTAATGATGAGGATGATAATATAAGAAGAATGACTTACAATAATACAACGTAATATAACTTAACACAACCTATTCTAATCCATTATAACGTAATATAACCTAATAAGACGTAATCTAACACAATATAAATGAATCTCATAGAACGTAATCTGACCTAATCTAAACTAATACAGCGTAATCTTAAGTAATCTAAACCAATACAGCGTACTAGATCCTAATACAATGTAATCTAACCTAATAAAACGTAAGCCTAGCTAATCTAACCTACAACAACGATATCTGACCTAATAAACCAATCTAACAAAAATCAACGTAATATGACCTAATAGAAAGTAATCTAATCAGGTACAACGTGATCTTACCTAATACAATGTAATTTAACCTAATCTAACCTAATACAAAGTTATCTAATGCAATACCACGTAATCTAGCCTAATACAACATAATCTAACCCAATACAACGTAATCTAAACTAATGCAAGTAATCTGAAATAATAACCTAATCTAACAATGAAACTAATATCACCCAGTCTAAACTAATAAAACGTAATTTAACCTAATACAAAATAATCTAAACAAATACAACGTTATCTAAGCTTAACTCACCTAATAGAATTAAATCTAATCTAATGCAACGTAAAGCAATCGACTACAATGTAACCTAACATAATACAAGGTAATCTAACCAATACAACATATTGTAACCTAACAAAACGCAATCTAACCTTATGTAAACGAGTAAAACAGAAACTCAACTAATACGTCATCTAACCTAATCTAAAGAAATCCAACCTAATCTCAACTAATACAGCGCGATCTAACCTAACCTAATACAACGTAATCCGACCTAATAGAAGGGGTTCTAAACAAATCTAAGTTAATATAACATAATCTAGACTAATCCAATGAGATATAATTTAATAAGACGTAATCTAACTTAATCCAACGCAATGTATGGTAATACCATGCAATCTAAGCTAATCTAACCTAATACGATGAAATCTAATCTAATAAGACGTAATATAAACTAATAGGACGAAATCTAACGTAATACTACATAATCTCATCTAATACAAAGTCATATGACGAAATTTAATCCAACATAACCAACGTAATTTACCTGATATAAGCTAATACAACGTCACCTTATGTAAGTTAAACCAATACAACCTAATCGAACTTTGTACAACGTAATCTAACATAATCCAGACCAATACAACGTAATCAAACCTAATACAGCGCAATCTAACATAATCTAATCCAATCCAGCTTAATCTGAACTAATAAAATGTAATCTAACTTAATGCAAAATAATACAACACAACAGGGGCCTACAACGTAATCGAACATAATCTAACCTAATAAAACGTAATCTTACCTTATCTAAACTACTACAACGTGATCCAAATAAATAGAGCGAAATCTAACCTTATCTAACATAATCCAATGAAATCTAACCTAATAAAAACTAACACAATACAACGTTATCTAACCTAAGGCAATGTAATCTAAACTAGTACAGCATATTTTTACCTAATACAACGTAATCTAGCCTAATACAAAATAAATAACCTAATACAATGACATCTAACCTAATACAACAATATCTAACGTAATATAACGTAACGCAACGTAACCTAGCCTTATACAATGTAATCTAAACTAATGCAAAGTAATGTAACCTCATCTAACGTAATATACACTAATCTAACCTAGTACAACGTAATCTAACATAATAAAACTTATTCTAATCAATTACAACCTAATTTAACCTCATGAGACATTTTCTATTGCAATACAACACATCTAACCTAGTAGAACGTAATCTCCCCTAGTCAATCAATCAATCAATCAATGCAGATTAAAACAGGAGAGGAGCCAAGACTGATCATTGGCGGAGACCATTCAATCAATCAATCAATCAATCAATCAATCAATCAATCAATCAATCAATCAATCAATCAATCAATCAATCAATCAATCAATCAATCAATCAATCAATCAATCAATCAATCAATCAATCAATCAATCAATCAATCAATCAATCAATCAATCAATCAATCAATCAATCAATCAATCAATCAATCAATCAATCAATACTGATCTGCATTTACGGCAGTCGCCCAGGTGGCAAATTCCCTATCTGTTGCTTTCCTAGCCTTTTCCTAAATGATTTCAAAGAAATTGGAAATATATTGAACATCTCCCTTGGTAAGTTATTCCAAACCCTAACTCCCCTTCCTATATCTTACCTAATACAACATAATCTATCCTATTTCAATGTAATCAAACCTAATACAATCTCTGCCACGAAATTTTGAAAAGTGGTATCGAGGACTGGAGCGGGGTCCACTCAGCCTCTAGCACTTTTTTTTATTTTATTTTTATTTTTATTTTATTTTTCTTTACGTCGCACTGACACAGATAGGTCTTATGGCGACGATGGGAGAGGAAAGGCCTAGGAATGGGATTGAAGCGGCCGTGGCCTTAATTAAGGTACAGCCCCAGGATTTGCCTGGTGTGAAAATGGGAAACCACGGCAAACCATCTTCAGGGCTGCCGACAATGGGTTTCGAACCCACTATCTCCCGATTACTGGATACTGGCCGCATTTAAGCGACTACAGCTATCGAGCTCGGTGCCTCTAGCACTATGATAACATAAATGTTTTATAACACAGTTATGTAAGCCTCAATTTATAAAACGTTGTTCAACACTGACAACACACATACAAGATCAACGCTACCGAACTGTTCGACTAGCCACTTGTATCATCGTCAAAGGGAGCAGCAGCAGCACACCCTTTCTTTCATCGGCACTGAGGCGGAGCCCCAGGACTGTGAAGTTTATGGCTTGTCGACCGGTACCGGCCTTGAATGCCCTATCTTAAGAATTTATTCCCTGACTGAATGGTTTTAGATGTGGGTTAGAATACGGAAATTTATACCATGACTGACCAATGTGTGGCCTAGCGCTGGGCGCTGTCTAATTCAGGATAACCTCCGCCTCTTGTACTTGAGGCCTTGGGTTACCTAGTGAGCTTATGAGTGGTAGCTTGGGGTAGCTTCCTGTAGAAATTTTCAGCCATGTTCCGTCTTCTATCCCTAAGGGCTGTAATGTGACACTCGTCATGAATGTCGACATTATGCTCGTACAAATCGGCACGTGTAATAAGGCGAAGTACCCGGTTCTGTACGGCTTGCACCTTATTCAGGTGGCGATCGGTGGCAATGTCCCACATAGGGCAGGCATACTCCAGTAGCAATCGCACTAGTGAAGTGTACAGTAAGAGTTTGTTTTCAGGGGAAAGGCTGTTTTCAGCTTTCAATAAAGGAAATAGTTTAGAGACCTTACCGTGGGCCATGGCCGCAGTCTGAGATATATGTTGCCGAAAGGTTAGTCCTCGGACTAGGGTGACACCTAGGTACTTCGCATTCGAGGACCATCTGATTACTTCTCCAAAGAAGTTCAGACTGCCCTTGAGCCGGCCCATGCGTTTAGTCAATAAGGTGGCATGGCATTTATTTACATTCATTTTTATTCTCCACTTTTCGAGCCAAGGCTCGAGAGTGGAGAGGCTTTCCTGAAGGTACTGCTCGACTCTAGGTGCTTGCCATGAGAATATAGAGCTTAGCCTTTGGAGGTTTAGGCATGTCGGATATACGTTGTGTAAATTTTAACCAGGATCGGAGCGATCACACTGCCTTGGGGTACTCCAGCTGTGATTTCACTGGCGGCTGAAAGCGCCTTTCTTAATGAGACGAGAAATTTCCTCTCAGAGAGGTAGCTCTGTATGAGAGCAGTTAGATAGTGGGCAAAGCCGAAATTCTCCATTTTGAAATTGAGACCGTCATGCCAGACCTTATCAAAGGCTCGTGAGATATTCAGAAAACAGACTCCGGTGTACGTATTGCCATTGTAGTTCTTGGTGATGTCTTTTTCCTGAAGCCGAATGGCTGACGATACTAATAGGAAGAGCCATAGCCGAGGCGACAGAGAGAGAAAGCTGCTCCTCCGTGTTCCAACTCACGTCCCGCTAGTCATCTCTTGAGCTCGCATATGTCAGAGATGTCCACTCACATTCCATAACAACTGGAATCCCGACTCTCAGGACCACTTACTAGGCCACTCAGCCGTTGCCCATGGTTCACATACCATGACATGACTACAGTAACCCACACCATGAACCATTTACGAGTCCCAGTCTGAGAAAAATATTTGTGCTATCATTTTGAGGTTTTCTGCTTGAGTCATATTTTACGATTAGAGTCCGAAATACTCGTAAATACTGAGCGGCTTGTGGGCGGATTTCTATCTTCCATCCTTACAATACTTATGTAAATGTGACTTTGGTAAGTGCATGTGAAAATGGAAAGTCACCAGTTCCATTAGGCACCAATTCCAAGTCTTCGTCAACCGTTGATGCGCTGGAACTTGACTATAGCCTACCTCACATTACCTAAAAACTATCTATCGAAGATTTGCGGAACGTAACTCTTAGAACCGTTAGAAGTACAAATTAAAGAAAGGAAATGGAGGTAGACTGGAAACCGCCGATAGCTTCTTTTTTCGAGGAGTCGAAATTCTTCTATTTTTCTCTCTGATTAGTGTTAATAGAGCATATGGTTGTCCAGTTGTACTTTCTCTTAGCACCGTAATCATCACCACCATCATTGAAAAAGAAGAAGAAGAAGAATCGCAACATTATGGACGGAAGAAAAAACATGGTCACTTAAGGTTGTGGTGGTTATTCTAAAGGGGCCGAGTTAAGTGGCTCAGATGGTAGAAGCGCCGTTCTTCCAAACCCAACCTGGGGGTGGGGGATTCCATCCATCCCACCAGTCCTATGGTATTTCACGATGCTCAAATGCACCTGTCTCACGTCGGCACATTTACCGGCAAGTAAAAGAACCCCTGCGGAACAAAACTCTGGCATATGGGCGGGCGTCTCTGAAAACCATAAAAATTAGGCGTAGTTATTGGGTAGTAAAACCAATAACATTGTTGTTGTTGTTATCATACAAGTGGAAGTACAACGAGGTAATCACTGCCTGTTTCTATGCCTACCCAGGCCTCGCAAACCTAACACCGTTGCGTTCGGAGGAGAACAGGAGTATACCAAGGGATTTCGGACAAGAAAGTTGAAAGACGAGAGCCTACATAAGTAAATAGAAGCAATGTCACTCATCTAGGGCTTACGTTGTCGTCTTCCACACTCCCAAGTCGAGAGACACTGGAGGAGCCAATGACAGGGACAAATAGAGATCATTCCCATGCTGAGTACAAGGAAATAAGTTGAAGGCATTTAGATTTATTGCTATTTTTCATCAGACAGTTTTACATCAGGTGGTTTAATCGATCCGATAGCCTTTCCAAACACCTTGATTGCTTCAAAAGTCTCCGTCACAACAGGAATAATGTCCGATGGTGGTGGATTGAACCCACTTCCTCCTGCGGGTAGTTCCATGGTGTAGGAGTACTTGATCCCTGCCTTTCCTTTGGCCCAATCTCGGCTCGTTCCTGCCGAGTAATCTGAAAAATTGTACAGAATAATATAGACAAAGATGATTTAAGAGCAACGTCTGCGAAGAAAATATGACACTAAAAGAAACAACCCTCTGCACACAACTTTTTAGACGTATAGACGAAATTATTTCCTCGCATACTATAGGTTGTGGTCGAGTTGGGTTAGTAGCTCCATACGATATTCAGAGAGTGCAGAGCTTTGAGAATGCCGAGCGCAGTTTCTGGTGAAACGTTAGAAGCTACTAACTCAATTCATCCATGATCTACAATCCCGGAAAGTAATTTCTTCTATAGTCCTCGAGACGTCAACTGTGAAATCCTGACCTGTTTTGCTAGAAGCACGTAGTGAATGCAGGTCACAGTTTAAGTTGTCTAAATAAATGCTCGGTCGGAGTGTGAGATCGTGTCTTTATCACATTCTAAACAAAAATCAAACCCCCATGGCGCTAGAGCTCTGATGAGACTTGGCTCACCAAGCGACCGCTGCTCAACCTGAAAGCTTGGAACTGATGTTTGGTCCTCTTCGCCTTTATTCTTAGCTTTCTAGCCTGGAACAACTATCTCATCGACATGATACTGTATAGGCTTTTGGGCTTATGCCGTGTCAAGAAAATAAGGTGAAATTCTTTACGTTTCGCAGAGAACTGTGCTCTGCATCCTCAGAAGAAATCTCGACTGTCCACGAGAAAGGTTTCTTAAACAATGACACTTTAAAATGTAGACTTTATAATAGAAGCAGAAAAGTTACGTTCATTCGCCACCAGATGGCTTACAGGACGTGGCAAAACGCTAGCGTTTGAAGCGGAAGCTGACCGAACCATAGAATCAGTCTAAGCGGTTCACATAAACGTGTGCACGTAACATATGACATTGACAGTTGTATGATATAGACACACGCCTGGAATGAAACATCTGGTGACGAAGAACGTACGAATTTGGAAAACACCGAGACGAAATAACAATAGTGAAAGGACAGGGAAGGGAACCTATCAATTAAGTAATACCTGGTTGCCAGCCATTAACAATTTACGTAGGTAGTTCCCTTCCCTGTCCTTTCACTATTGTCATTTCGTCTCGGTGTTTTCCAAATTCGTACGTTCCTCGTCGCCAGATGTTTCATTCCAGGCTTGTGTCTATATCATACACCTGTCAATGTCATATGTTACGTGCACACGTTTATGTGAACCGCTTAGACTGATTCTATGGTTCGGTCAGCTTCCGCTTCAAACGCTAGCGTTTTGCCACGTCCTGTAAGCCATCTGGTGGCGAATGAACGTAACTTTTCTGCTTCTATTATAAAGTCTACATTTTAAAGTGTCATTGTTTAAGAAACCTTTCTCGTGGACAGTCGAGATTTCTTCTGAGGACGCAGAGCACAGTCCTCTGCGAAACGTAAAGAATTACACCTTATTTTCTTGACAAGACATAAGCCCAAAAGCCTATATATCATGTCTATAAGTACGGGCCGTGAAAGCATCAATGGCAGCTATCTCATCGTTTGACAGCTCTTGTAAAGCAGGGTCAAGTCCACATATGCGACGTAGTTCGCATTATAGCCAGAGAAATTAAAAATACAAATAATAATAATAATAATAATAATAATAATAATAATAATAATAATAATAATCGAATTATGTTTTTGAAGCGTGATAGCAGAGCGATATCGCGACTGGATCATCAATCAAGGCGGCCATGGTTGAAATTCTGACCAATCAGAGTGGGATTTTTGAAGTGAAAATCACGTCCAAGTCCTGTGGCTTTCACCATATAAAGCTAGAAGCTTGTTTTCTTACAGTTTAGAATATCATGGCTGTTCTACAAACAATACGCTCATTAGGTGGAGTATATCCTACGAAATAATTCGGGAATACGATACTCAACAATTAATTCATATACGCGGATCAGGTCGCTTAGCTGTGAGCTTCCATTTGGGATATAGTGGGTTCAAATCCCATGACAAATAGCCCTGAAGATGATTTCCGTGGTTTCTTATTTTCACACCAGGCAAATTCTAGGCACGGTTGCTACCTTTCCAGTCTTTTCCCTATGCCATCCTTGATTCATAGAAATCCTTCGATTTGTTAGCACACGTCACACCATTGGAAAATAAAACGTCTCCGTCACGCATAGTCCATTGGCTTGACAAGAAGATTCCTTGCCAGTCAAGTGGCCTGCAGATATTGCAGTCCACGTGGTCAGCTTGACGGCATCCTCAGCCGTATTGCTGGGCTTTTGTGACTGGATCCGCACCTCACTTATCGGATAGCTTTTCAATTGGTCTCATGAGGCTGAGTGACCACCGTTTCAGCCCTGAGTCCGGTATTAAAAGGTCTGAGACTGGCTGGGAATCGATCTCGGAGTCTCCGGATAAGTGGCAAACACATTATCCTTACACTACGAGGTAGGCAAAAAAATAATTAGTTCTTGAATATAGTTACGTCTTGCTTAGTAATTCTTTGAACCATAAAAGTACACACTCGTAATGAAGTGAAGCGTAACACCACACAGTGATATACCACTCCACTGAAACAACTGATTTAATCAGTCACGTGCAATACACATGACTACTCTCTTGGTGACTTCGAGATGATCGCTGCAGCAGAGTAAAGCAGTCACTACTTCAAATGGAAGCTCACAGCTAAGCACAAGAATTACACTGTATTTTGTTTCCTTCCCAGCCGTCACTACTCCGTGGCTGAGAGTGCAACAAAGCACAAGAATTACACTGTATTTTGTTTCCTTCGCAAACCACGTACACATTTTCAGAGTGGGTTTCTTTTTCTGTTTGTAGAAGTATGTTGTAAATGATAAAAATAATGTACGTATGCAACTGAAATCCCTATTTTGAAGATGAAAAGAAAATGATCTACAAGGTTTTGGGGAGATCTGTACTAACACCTGGTTGTGAAACGTGGCCTCTGTGAAAATTGGATGAAAGACAGTTTGGTATCTTCGAAAGAAGAATTTTTAGATGTATTTTTGAGCCAGTAGAAGAAAATTGAGCGTGGAGAGGACGATACAACCATAATATTAAGAGGCTATTTAAGGAACGCGACATTGTTAAAGTCATCATGATCAAGAGGCTTGAGTGGGCTAGACATGTACTTCGTGCCAATGACAATAGAGCGATGAAGAAAATTTAATACGTTGCCAGAAGGATCTCGAAAAGTTAGAAGACCAAAGCTGAGCTGGGAGGAATGTCTGAGTCGGGACATCAGGATCCTAGGAATTAAAAACTGGAGGAGCATGGCAGTGAACAGGGAGACTGGCAAAAACTTCTGAGGGAAGCCAAAGCCGACAGAGCACTGTCGAGCCAATGGTGATGATGATAATGATGATATAAACTCTCCAACCCGGTTGGGAATCGAAGCCGAGACCCTCTGAACCCATGGCCTCGACGCTGATCATTCAGCCAAGGAGCCACCAGAAGGGCATACGACGTTAAACCAGTGTGCGATTTGTAAGGGGGGGAGGGAAGGGATTCCCCACCCCTTAGTGACACGTAGGATCCATAGTTTCATGGGGACATACATGATGGGGAGGGAAGTGATTCCCCACACCGCACTGCCTTGGACCATGCCATATACACTGAGTGGCCAAGAATTATGGGAAATCGCTGGCCTTCTGACCCCAACTTGGCAGGCTCGATCCTGGCTCAGTCCGGTGGTATTTGAAGGTGCTCAAATACGTCAGCCTCGTGTCGGTAGATTTACTGGCACGTAAAAGAACTCCTGCGGGACTAAATTCCGGCATCTCGGCGTCTCCGAAAACCGTAAAAGAGTAGTTAGTGGGACGTAAAATAAATAACATTATTATTATAATTATGGGAAGACACTGAATGTGATGTTAATAACGAGTTGCTCCCCCACGAGCCCTTAAAACGGCAGCAGTACGGCGAGGCATCGACTCTACAAGGTGTTAGAATCGTTCTGGAGGGATCTGAACCCACAATTCATCTTGTGTAGCTGGTGCAAGGTTCATGGTTCATCAGCTTCGACAGCATCCCATAAATGCTGGATTGGATTAAGATCTGGAGATCTGGAAGGCCAATCTATGGTCGTAACTTCACTGGAGTGCTCCTCCAACTACCTGCGTGCCACCACAGGGTGGTGATATGGCGCATTTTCCTCTTGAATTATGGCATCTCCATCAGGGTACTCTAAGGTCAGAAAGGGGTGCAAATGGTCTGAACGAATATCCACATAACGTGCAACTGTCAGCGCTCCTTGCAGCCGAAAAATGGGGCCTAATTGCAACCATGAGAACGCCACCCAGACCAGAACTGAGACACGTCCAGCCTGGACACAACCTTGGTGACACGCAGGATCCATAGTTTCATGGGGCATACAGCATATCCTCACGCGTCCATCAGCTCGATACAACTGAAACCGGGATTCATCGGACCATACCACACGCCGCCACTGTTCCATGGTCCATTCCCGATGTTCGCGGGCCCAAAGGGACACGAGTTGCTCGTCGGCTGGTGAAGCCTATGCGGTGCACTTGTCTCCTTATAGTCGTGGTAGAAATGGGTTCCTCACTCTTAACATTCAACTGGGCGGTAATCTGACTCACAGTAGCCCGTCGCGCGTCCAGTATGGTTCTGCAGAGGCGATGTGATATCCATTTGTTAAACATCTGTGGTCTTCCCGTGGCGATGGTTTACGCGGATGGTAACATTCTCTCTGCGATATTGAAGATCCACCCTCGACACTGTTGACCTAAGAAACCTGAATTCGTGTGTAATCTCCGCAATGCTATGACCCATGCGCCGTGCGCCAATGATCATCCCACGTTCAACGTCGGTTGACTAGCGACGTGTTGCCATCTTCACGACATTGGTGGCAGACTGCTCAGCTACGCCGCAGCTAGCCGCAACGCTCAAGGGTCATACACGGCACATTTCCTAAAGGGACACCCCGTCCCGTGAATTTCGGCCACTCAGTGCATATATAGATATTTAAAATTTTCATTCCGGTAGTGAACTCATATTCACAATATAAAGATCAGTTTGATGCTTGACGACTTAGACCTTCTAGTGCACTGAGCATAACGATATTTTTCCCCGCCTATGGTTCGTCGTCACCTAACGAGGATATTTCAAGAAATCATCGTGAGTTGTAATGTGTAAAGGAAAATGAATCTTAATACATTATACTGTAGGAGTGCATAAATTCTCTTGCAAGCAACATCCCTACAATACGGTATGGTAAGATCTATTTTCCTTTACACATGTTCACAGGAAAATGAACACAACGCAAAGTATTCTGATGGACTACATATAAATATGTGACTGGGAGGCGTGACCAGTCTTAAGGAATATAATAGGTAGGAACAGCTTTGGTACATACGAGGTTCTAGAAGTAAGCCTTCGACATACCTGATGCGAAAATGGGGAGACCACGGAAAACCAGCTTCAGGGATGTCGACAGTGGGGTTCGAACCCGCTATCTCCTGAATGGAAGCTCACAGCTACGAGACCAAAACCGCGCAACCAACTCCCTCGGTAAATCATGTAAGTTTTGCTGTACTTGATGTAAGTCAGTTTTCAGGGGCGGTATGATATAGATATTTAAAATGTTCATTCTGATAGTGATTTCATTAAGACCCCCCGGTAAAATCACAAATCGTACACCACCCTAAACCCCCGACCAACTCCTAAATTGAACCTAGATGCTCCACGTGTTACCACGTGGTTGAAGAAAAGTAAAACGAATTCAGGGAATGATTTATACGAATCACGTAATTAGTCTTACCAGGTGGTTCACTGAGACACACTCAAACTTGTACTTACATAATATCCCCGCGGAGGATCCAACTTTATACTTGGTCCCTCTTACTTTCTCTAAGGCATCAGCAGCTTTCTTTCCCAGAGAGCTCTGCAAGTAATACATTTGGGTTAAAGTATCATTAATATCATTATAGATACTTGAAAGACAATGACATGTTTTCATAAGAATGTTCTTACCAAGTCTTCCACATCTTCAGGAGTATCTGTGGTCCACCTCCATGGATGTAGCAGCAACTAGAACAAATATCCATGCCATTCATTACAGTGTAATTGTGGTATGTATAGGAGAATTGTACGAAAAGCTACATGCTTAATTTGCAATACCAGCAGATTTGTATTACTTCATTAGTCGAAATACGAAGTCATATTAATCAATCCCCGCTGGCCCAGTTTCAGAAGAGAGATCATTGAACGGAGGTTTATTTATGTTGGTTTCTTGATTGTAATTATAACGTTACCTACTTGTAAGTAACTTTTAAATTTCTTGTATGTTTGCTCCATATTTTTTCATATTTCTTTTTCTATTCTTCTTTTGTAACATGAAATTTATTGTTTTGGTACAATTTTCTGTATTATTTTGTTTTCGTGTAACAAAACATGTTAAACATGTCCGTTTTCATTCAATTTTGTTGTTATACTGTAAGATGCAGAGATCTTTCGTTATATTAACACCTAGGTACTTACAATGATTCCCAAAAGGAACTTTCACCCCATCAACGCAGTAATTAAAACTGAGAAGACCTTTCCTATTTGTGAAAGTCACAATCAGACTTGTAACCCCGTTTATCATCATACCATTGCCTACTGTCCATCTCACAACATTGTCGAGGTCATTTTGCAGTTGCTCACAATCTTTTAACTTATTTATTACTTTGTACAGAATAACATCATCTGCGAAAAGCCTTATCTCTGATTCCACTTCTTTTCACATAAGAAAACATAAATGTCCAATAATACTGCCTTGAGGAATTTCCCTCTTAATTATTACAGGGACAGATAAAGCTTCGCCTACTCTGATTCTCTGAGTTCTATTTTCTCGAAATATAGCCACCCTAGCAGTCACTCTTTTGTCTAGTCCAATTGCACTCTTTGCCAGTAGTTTTCCATGATCTACCCTATCAAATACCTTAGACAGGTCAATCACGATACAGTCCATATGACTTCTTGAATCCAGGATATCGGCTATATCTTGCTGGAATCCTACAAGTTGAGCTTCAGTCGAATAACCTTTCCTAAACCCGAGTTGCCTTCTGTCAAACCAGGTATTAATTTTACAAATATATATGGTATATTCAGAAAGATTGCTTTCCCAAAGCGTACATGGAATGCATGTCAAACTGACTAGCCTGTAATTTTCAGCTTTATGTCTATCACCCTTTCCTTTATACACATGGGCTATTATAGCAACTCTCCATTCATTTGGTATAGCTCCTTCATGCAAACAATAATCAAATAAGTACTTCAGATATGATACTATATCCCAACCCATTGTCTTTAGTATATCCACACAAATCTTATCAATTCCAGCTGCTTTTCTAGTTTTCAACTTTTGTATCTTATTTTAATTTCATTGTTATCATAGGTAAATTTTAATACTTCTTTAGTATTAGTCACCTCTATCTGGACATTATTCTTGTAACCAACAATCTTTACATACTGCTGACTGAATACTTCTGCCTTTTCAGCCGGGAGCCTGGCTGGATCCCCAAATAATACCGTCGAAGTTTGTGTATTTATCGGGAAACCACAAAAACCAATGAAGGCGTCGAAATGACGCACAGTAAGCGAGATGAAGAGTGAGGTACTTTGCCATTGTTTTCCTCAGTAACCCAGAAGCGCTATTGCAGCCGTAGCCCTATGAGTAACACCATACGATTCTAATTTTCAAACCTTCAAGGTCAAGTTTAAGCCACGAAGAACATTTCAGTTACAAAATCAAACCATACAATTGAATATTTTACAATCAAAACATAGTTAATAAACAAAGAGACTTATATACAAATCACAATTATACTATTTAATACTGAAACTAACACTGTACTGCAATTATTTCAAACTTACGAATTTTTCTGACACACAATAAAATGAATTTATAGGTGGCGCACATTTTAATACATGGTCATTTCTTATAACACAGAAAATTTAAATGTTGTCAGTAAAATTGCTGGCGCACTCGTAAATTGAATCATTTATGTTATAATATTGAACCCATAATTCTACGATGATAAATAGTTGAAGATATTTATTTCAGCTACAAATAACTTTTTGGGAGTAGCCATGTTTTATTTTGGAGATTCTCTCCCTCCGTGGGAACAGAACTCACCGCAGCCACCCGTTCGTGAAATGCCGGAACGCTTCGGCTGATTTAGAGTACTGACTAATTTAACAATTTAAGAAAAGCCTTCTCAACGAGAGATTTTGGCGAGATGGTTAAGCCAGGAATAAAGAACTGAAATTATTAATAAACATTTAAATGAAGACAGAATCCACAGGGTGAATTTAAATGCAATTAAGCCAGGGGAGAAGTTGGCGTCCGTACTGGCGGATTTGCGGCACGTGTGGAGGTCATATCCGAAGAAAGAGCGCCAAGTTACATGTCAAAAATAAATTTATTACGCCCGTTGTAAGTATAGGAAAAATATAAAAACATCATCATAGTGAATTGTAATTTTAGTGGAATTTTTGGAATTAATGTCAGGAAGATTGATCCATCTGTTATGGAATTAGAGGATTGTACTACCAGGCTTCATGATCGGGGTAGCGTCACCTCTAGTCTTATACAAAGAAATCCCCTCCACCCACATTTATACATTTTATCTGAAGGTCTGGGTGGAGGAACCCACGTCGCTCGTCTACAAGAAAGTGCGGGATTTGTTCCTTAAAAATAACTTATGTTATATAGTCATGCAGATGGTTTAAGTTAAAGTATTTGATTGAAAGTGATAGAAAATTTCTTGAGCTTCCGCCGACGAAAACCGTGAAGGCATAGATATCTTCTTAAAATATGTAGCTGATTTCATGTATTACATTGTGTGTTTAAAATTTTCAAAGGAGGTTTGGAGGTTAGTCAGAGAGAGGTCTGATTTTGTTATCTTTTGGAACACCTGGCCGACTAGGCTGGGTGAGAACAGAGTCCCCAGAGACAGTTCATAGTCGTCAGCAGAGAGAAAAGTACGTTCGCATGACAAAGAGCGAGGAGAGTGCGTCATTTGTGTTGTTGTTAATTAATAGCGGGTGTAAAATCTGTGTATTTTTAAGTAATCTATAAGAAGAAGGTATATTCTACAGTCATGTGCGGCTGAATGTGAGGTCAGCTGGCTAAAATATAGCCAGAACTCCAAGATGTCTACATTACAGGTCTGTCTATATTTTGTATTAATGTTGTAGATAGAATTTGTTTGTCCCAATAAAATTTCCAGTGCGTGTGTCGAATTAGTATTTAAAAATGATCAGGCGAAATGTTTATATCTCTGGTCGTCGTGTGAATGTCTTCTGGGCGGTAAAAATCCCGTTGAGAAACTGTAAAATGCGAAGTTTAAATAATGTGTTAAAATTCTTTGAGATATTGTTCAAACTGATTAAAGTTAGGAAGGTGATAATGATCATATAGTCGCGGTGAACATGATAGATTCGAATATCCTATGAGTTCAGAAAAATTTTAATCGAAATAATAATAATGATAATGATAATAATCATATTTACAGCAGGATAAACATTTTCTATGTTAAAACATGTATGTAACAGTAATATCAAGTAAGGTTTGCGTTCGTTTCGAAATCCAGTGAAGTCCGATAAAGTTTTATTTATTCGTGGCAAGTTAATTTTTGTGATACCTTGTATTTTGTGATATAGGAAATCACGGTATGTTATTTTGCCCTTGAGGTCCGCAAGATGCAATGAAGTGAATTAAAAGATTCTTATAAAATTGTTCGTCATGGGAGTATCGAGGTTTGAAAGTTTTGGGACAGGAAGAAATGGATTGTGTCGGAATGAAATGTTAAGAGAATAGTTGTGAAGACGTTGAAGGCATAGGAAGCCTATATGTCATTAATAATGCCGCCGTGAAGATAGGCGATGGAGAGGAGTTTTTGAGACAGGCTGTACTTGTCGATGGCGAAGAATTTTTGAGACAGGCTGTATATTAAATGTGATATTTCTGAGGCAGGCTGTATACGAGGTTCCGTTAGCAATCTGGAACAGTTGACTGGTTGGATGATGGTCAGATTCGAAGTGAGGGAGTTGTAACGCCTATTATGATTTCAAGTCAAGAACTCCCCGTGATAAACAATTTCTGTAGAAGATTGTAGCTCTTGGCAGTTAAGTCCAAATAACGATTTTTGTAAATCAGCATATTGCATGTTATAGTAAGCGACCCCACGAACAGAAGGGCATTCTGAAACACGGTTGGTGTTATTTAATTATTGTAACAAATTTCCATTCAGTATATTTTTTATTACGAGACGAAATTATCATTAAATCGGAAACATTGTGGGATGAGATATTGGACGTTATTAAAGTGATAGTTTGGCTGTGTAGATCAATGAAAATTTCGCTTCCCTGGATAGTTTGTGGATAGAGAAGTTTGGAACAGGGAGATGGTAGGCGATTTTGGGCTTCACACTAGAACTACATTGCGGATTTTGCGATGGTGATGATTACTGATTTGGTGATATTCACGTAAAGGTAGACGTGTGTTGAATATTATTATTATTATTTTCCCAAACTTCACTGCGTGTGTTGAGATCGTGTTTAAGTCGTGGATTGAGTAGCCGCGCGTTATTAATTTTTCATTTCACGTTTATTGATAAGAATGGACTTAGTTACATTTCCAGACTTGCGTTCATTCTGTGGCAAACTTCGTTCCATTGTGTGGTATAGATTCCACAAAGTTTCAAGCTAAATATCAGCAATTATGTTTGAAGTCGGCCGTAGCCGTGTTGAAACACCGGATCCCGTGAGATCTCCGAAGTTAAGCAACATTGGGCGTGGTCAGGAGTTGGATGGGTTGCCACGCGCTGTTGGTGGGGGGTAAGGAAATGGAGGAGCGGAATGGAACTGGCCACCCTACCGCACGTAAACTCCGGCTCAGGAGCACCTCTGCGCAGGTTCGGACCTGCCTTCGGGCAGAACAACCCTTACCTTACCTATGTTTGAAGTTACGATTTCGCCAGATATTGTAGAGGATGTGTAGACATCCCAGTTTCCGCCCGACGATAGATTTAGGACGTTACGCGAATCATAGGAGTATACGGATGAGTAGACATCCCCGTTTACGCTCAACGATAGATTTGGGTTGCTGCGTGTGTGTATAGATATTATTGTCAGGGTGTGTAGACACTATGTAGGCTCGGCGACAGGATTAGGGTGTCGTCTGTATATAGTCAAGTCTTAGGTTAGGTGTTTTTGCGGAGTGATTTGAATGATAGTAGTGTCTGCAGTAGGGTATGTAATGCGAAGAGTGTTAGCAAAGTAATATTGAGGCCATGTTTCGGCACACTCCTTCTTTCTTTGTTAGGGGCTTTACGTCGCACCGACACAGATAGGTCTCATGGCGACGATGGGATAGGAAAGGCCTAGGAGTTGGAAGGAAGCGGCCGTGGCCTTAATTAAGGTACAGCCCCAGCATTTGCCTGGTGTGAAAATGGGAAACCACGGAAAACCATTTTCAGGGCTGCCGATAGTGGGATTCGAACCTACTATCTCCCGGATGCAAGCTCACAGCCGCACGCCTCTACGCGGGCACACTCCTTACCAGCTAGAAGGTGTTTACATAAGAGCATGGAACCACCAGTGGCCTAAACGTGAGGGTTGTCCAGCATGGATACTGAGCTAACGGAGATTGATTATTACCGCTGTTTGCCACGCACGTTCGAGTTCATTGAACTTTCGTATTTTTAATGTAATTTCTTGACTTAATTATTTTATCGTTCAGATGTCCGATATGCTTTGATATTGCAGGGTGGACACTTAAGTTATTTATGTGAGACTTGAGTTACGAATGAGGTTTCGATTCGTCAGCTGTTAATATCAATCAATCACCACTGATATGCATTTAGGGCAGTCGCCCAGGTGGCAGATTCCCCATCTGTTGTTTTCCTAGCCTTTTCTTAAATGATCGCAAAGAAATTGGAAAATTATTGAACATCTCCCTTGGTAAGTTATTCCAATCCCTAACTCCCCTTCCTATAAACGAATATTTGCCCCAATTTGTCCTCTTGAATTCCAACTTTATCTTCATATTGTGATCTTTCATACTTCTAAAGACACTACTCAAACTTATTCGTCTACTGATGTCCTCCCACGCCATCTCTCCATTGACAGCTCGGAAGATACCACGTAATCGAGCAGCTCGTCTCCTTTCTCCCAAGTCTTCCCAGCCCAAACTTTGCAGCATTATTGTAACGCTACTCTTTTGTCGGAAATCGCCCAGAACAAGTCGAGCTGCTTTCTTTGAATTTTTTTCAATTCTTGAATCAATTAATCCTGGTGAGGGTCCCATACAGTGGAAACATACTCTAGTTGGGGTCTTACCAGACACTTATACGCCCTCTCCTTTACATTCTTACTACAACCCCTAAATACCCCCATAACGATGTGCAGAGATCTGTACCCTTTATTAACAATCATATTTATGTGATTACCCCAATGAAGGTCTTTTCTTATATTAACACCTAGGTACTTACAATGATCCTCAAAAGCAACTTTCACCCCATCAACGCAGTAATTAAAACTGAGAGGACTTTTCCTATTTGTGAAACTCACAACCTGACTTTTAACCACGTTTATCATCATACCATTGCCCACCGTCCATCTCGCACACTGTCGAGGTCACCCTGCAGCCGCTCACAATCTTGTAACTTACTTATTACTCTGTACAGAATAACATCATCTGCAAACAGCCTTATCTCTGATTCCACTTCTTCACACATATCATTGATATATATAAGAAAACATAAAGGTCCAATAATACTGCCTTGGGGAATTCCCCTCTTAATTATTACAGGGTCAGATAAAGCTTGCCTACTCTAATTCTCTGAGTTCTATTTTCTAGAAATATATCCACCTAATCAATCACCCTTTTCTCTAGTCCAATAGCACTCATTTTTGCCAGTAGTATTGCATGATCTACCCTATTTTATTATATCTATTTTATTTTCAATTTTAGTTCTTTCATTTTATAATAGGTAAGATTTTGGCTTGTCAATAACTTGTAGTTAGTGTATTGGGATAAACATAGGTAGACGGATTTGTAATGGTAGTCATAATTGTGAGAAAGGAAAGATTTCCTTTGTGATTTCCTTTGGTATTTTTGTATTTTATTTTATCGTGTGGACTTGTAAGTTCATTAAACTAACCGTTTATAACCTGAAAGTTGGTTTTGTTATAATACTTTGAAGTGATTTATCACTTTTTCTTTAACTTCAGTGTTTAGCATTTCTTCTAAATGCATGATGAATAAGTGTTTCCTGCATTTCGCAGTTTTGTTCCTTCAGAACGACGTAACGTAAGATCCTCTCGGATCGAGTTGTCGTTGGTTCCTTCTGAACAGCTGTTTGGGTGATGCATGTTTCAGCATCGGGTTTATTTTATAACTTAAGGGATTCACGAGATGACAATATGGTGGAATTTTATTTTTATTTATGACTTTGCTGTTTACTTGTAGTGAACACCATGCTTTCCAATAATATTTCGCAACCTATCCAAAGCAACTGATAGTCAATTTGGTTCGATTAAGGGTCCATTCGGCGGGTGTTCCCATATCCGACAGGGTATTAGACTGGTGGATAACCTTAATTAAATGTAAATCTGGAATTCTACTTGTTGAAGGTCAGATTTTCCACGGATCGTGTGAATTAATTCTCAGTTATCGTTTGGATCAAAAGGTGCCCGATTTTCAGGTTTTATTTTCGTTTTTCTAGTTTTCGCTGTCCACTAATTTATGATATTTTCTACTTTCCTCTGAAGAAAGTTATTCGATTAATGTAAAAGATAACATTCACGCAATGCAATGTGACTGCGTTTAAATGTTAAATAATTTTTTCTGATGAATGATTTTATAAACATAACTTTTCTTTTGCATTTGATAATTTAATGAAAGTTAGTCAGCACATACTTACTCCTCTTTTCAAGTAGTTAGGCTCTCTTCTGGTCCCCATCGTTTGGTCAATATCGTGATCGAAATATACCCGCTACGACCCCAAGATTTAAGAGTTCGATATTGCTCTATTGCAGCAGCTGTGGCCGACCAACGATAAAACGGTAAGTTCAAGGTTTCAGTATGTATTTCCAAGTATTTTTTCCCCATGGCACAACAGTCACGAAGGGCCACGGCCTACCAAGAGTGACCACCGCTCAGCGCGGAGGCTTGGAGATTGCGAGGTATCGTGTGGTCAGAACGAAGAATCCTCTCGGCTGTTATTCTTGGCTCTCTAGACCGGGGCCGCTATCTCACCGTCAGATAGCTCCTCAGCTGAAATCGCGTAGGCTGAGTTCCAAGTAATTTAGGATTATCAAATATTTCATTAACTTTAAATAGACTTTCAGCTTATTAAGTCGTGTCTTCCTCTTGAAGTGGAATGCAATTATATATCACAGTCCATTGACTGTTTTAAAAATTAAATTGTTCACAAATTATGATGAACGATGACTAACATAGAGATTCAATAACTTGAATGTTTGGTCGCTTAAAGTACAGCAGCCATCATCATCACCATTACATTCACCACTGATGATTGAGGCCGTTGATTAAGTTGTTATAGAAATTTGACGCCAGTGAAGATAATAGCAAGATTCTCATCTACAAAACTAGTTTTAGAGGATGCTTGCCCAGTTGTGCTTCCTCTTGAAACAAAAATCCCCACCAGTAGTATAAAACTACTGCCATGTATGTTGTATCATACATATAAAAATTCTGCAGAAGACGTCACTTCGATGGTACGTAAATGAACATTGAAGTTTGCAATACGCTTTTCAGTTTAACAATTAGTACGATTACATGGGGATTGAGATCGATTTGTGTACATTACCGTATTGAATACGATCCCCGTTTACATTAGGCTATTTGAGTATCGTATTGAATCCGCCAGGCAATATCGACGTATACGAATAATGCAGAATATTGTAATCCATATCGCCTCTTAGAATTTAAAAACGCCAAATGCAGTAGAAGCCCAGGAAATAACTTTCAGTTTTGAAAGTATGTGTGATATTCCAAATGTAATTGGTGCAATAGATGGAACGCACATTCCAATTTTACCCCCAACAGAAGGTTATCGTGATTTTGTTCATCGCTAGGGCTGGCCGTCTTATTATATGATTACAGTTGTTGATAATTTATACAGATAAATATATTTACTGGCTTATTATATTTGTTATTTCGACAGAACTTTGATGATGCTGATTTCGTCAGAACATACATGGAGTGTGTACGCAGTCGTTTTCAATACGATCTCAGTACGATCCACGTTTACATGGAACTCAATTCGAACCGAGTATGATACGATCCCAGATTTTACCGTATCGACCTTGAGACTCAGTCCGAACTGAGTCCCCGTTTACATGGCGTTTTCAATACGGGAAGTGTACTCAGATCTGCATGTAAACGTACTAAATACTTTAAGAGAATAGAGCCGCAGTACACAAGATATGATTCAAATTCATGAATAGATTAGAATGGAAAATCATGTCTAAAGCATAGCCTGCATATGTTGGAAGATAGTAGACTAATTGTAAATAATATTTCATGTCGTTATGGAGATTATTTTTTTGTAACCTGACCCAGTCCAAGGATAAATTCATATCGTCCTTGCTGTGCCAAAACAGCGAATATGACAATGTTCTTCCTAATTATTTCCTTTAAGACTGGTCACACCTCCCAGCCACATATTGATATGCAGTCCATCAGAACAACTTTCGTTAAGTTCATTTTCCTATGCGCGAGTGTAAAAATAAAATGAACCTTACTGTACTGTATTGTAGGAATATACGTTTGCATGACATGTTCACCCACTCCTAGAGTATGATGTATTTGAAGTTCATTTTCCTGTATAAATGCACATATTACATCAGCGAACATTGTTCTGATGGACTGAATATCAATATGTGCCTAAGAGGTGTGACCATTCTTACGGGAAATAATGGATAAGAAGGACATTCCCGGTTTTGGCACCGCAGCGACGGCACATAGTTTCAAAAGTGTCTTCACCCATCACTTGACAAAAACTACCATTCAGTTTGCTTACCTTTCCATAGCTGTGCAGTGTCAGATAAAGCTGAAATTTGGCAGGACTTTCGAGAAGATACTGAGCTAGCGAAGCAGCTTCTGATTCCGACAGAGCACGTGGTCCGGAGTACGACTGAGAACAAAGATCCGTGCTCGAACCAACCTCTAAAGTAAACAGAAAATATACAGTTACCATATTGTCTTAAAGTGAAGGTAATATTATCAGTGTTATTGCACTGGATTTATTCTGAAATCCATTCCTTCATTCAAGCTTTCAGGAGGGTTTATTCTATATAACCTGGTATTCAAGTTAAAGTTCCTCCTAGAGGTACACCAAATTTCATTTAACTATCTCCAGTCATTTCAATTTTGCTGCGAAACAAACCAACTGACAAACATTCTTCCCACTTAGGCCTACAGGTTTAATATGTACATATATTCTCTCTCGTCCAGTTTTGTGTTAGGTCTAAATGTCATGTATCGGTCAGTCAGTGGATAGGTGATGCTAATTTTTTTTAAACATTTTGAAATTGCATTCATATTCAAATCGTGCTCTGTATCAGAGATGGTGTTTTTGTTGTTGTTTGTGTTTTGTTTTCTTAGAAATGGAAGAATATGTCACACCTACTTTAAGGCAGAAACAGGTTCCAAAAAGAACATTCCAGGAATCATCAATGAACAAGGGGAGTGTATATAAGAGGAGTTACAGAAGGCAGAAGTATTCAATCAGCAATATGTAAAGGTAGTTGGATATAAAGATATATACGCATTCAGGAGGTGAGTAATACTGACGAATTACTAAAATTTACCTATTATCATAAAGACATTAACAAAAAGATACAAAAGTTGAAAGCTAGAAAATCAACAGGCATTGATAAGATTTCTGGGGATATACAATCTGTGACAATAAAGTTCGGTGAATGAAGTCAGAACGGTCGATCCGGCAACACTGGCGACACACAACGCTGCACTTGCATAGCATTAGGTTTTGACCACCTGCTCCCAACGTTGTTCAGTTGAGCATCGTGTGTGTGCCGTGTAAGACCAGTTTGGTGCGTGTTTACTGCGTTGGTTCCGAACAGCGAACAGGAACATGAAAGACCAAAAGATCAATGTACAGTTTTCTTTTAAGCTTAACAAGACACCGAAAGAAACGCATGCGATGCTCGTGCGTATTTATGAAGATCAAGCACTGTCCTTGAAGTGTGTGTACGAGTTGTTCGCCCGTTTTCGATGAGGCCGGGAAAGTGTTTCTGACAACCCCCGTAGCGGAAGACCGGCTACCGCCGTCAGTGACGAAAACATTGAGAAGGTGAGGACATTAATCACGAACGATCGGCGATTAACTGTGGGCATGATAGCGGATGAACTGCAGATTTCCGTGAATCTGTGCGACAAATCGTTACCCAGAAGCTAGGGAAGAGGAAAACTTGTTCTTTTCTTGTGCCACATCACTTGACTGACGATCAGAAGCAGGCACGTTTAGAGGTTTCACAGGATTTTGTCGAAACGGCGGATGCGACACCAAATTTCTTGAACTGCATTGTCACTGAGGATGAAACCGCATTCAGGAGGTGAGTAATACTGACGAATTACTAAAATTTACCTATTATCATAAAGACATTAACAAAAAGATACAAAAGTTGAAAGCTAGAAAATCAACAGGCATTGATAAGATTTCTGGGGATATCCTCGTCGGAGAAAGGTCAGAGCCGAAAAGTCACGCATCAAAACGATGCTCATCACCTTTTGCCGATAGTCAAGGCATTATCCACAATGAATTTCTACCTGAAGGAATGACGTTGAATGCTGCACGGTTCATTGAAATTTTGACCCATTTCATGAAACGTCTACGCATGGTACGACCCCATACGCACAACAAGGTTCATAGCTTTTCGTCCATGAGAACGCTCGCCCACACACAGCCAATATCGTCAAAGAGTTCATGGCAAAAAAAAAGCGGGTTGGGCAACTTGAACATCGCCCATAATCGCCAGATCTCAATCCTCCAGACTTCTTTCTATTCCCACGATTCAAACTCGCTTTGAAAGGAAAGAGATTTGACGATATTCCTGACATCCAACGAAACGTGACGAGGCTTTTGAACACCATCCCAAAGAAAGCCTTCTTGCAAAGTTTCCAGGACATGTATCGCCGATCTCAGCAGTGCATAGTTATGGGAGGGGACTATTTCGAAGGACAGTAAGATCACTGTCCTGCATTGTTCATCTATGTTGATAGTACAGGACTATTCGCCGAACTTTATTGTCACAGGTTGTATTAAAGGCTATGGGTTGGGAGATAGTGCCATATATGAAATACTTATTCGATTACTGTTTGCATGAAGGAGCTGTACCAAATTAATTGAGAGCTGCAATAGTAGCCCCAGTGTACAAGGTAAAGGTTGACAAACATAAAGCGGATAATCACAGGCCAATCAGCTTAACACGTGTTGTTTGTAAGCTCTGGGATAGCATTCTATCTGATTATGTTAGATACATTTGCGAAATTACTAACTGGTTTGATAGAAGGCAGTTCTGGTTTAGGAAAAGTTATTCCAGTGATGATCAAGCAAGATATAGGAGATATATTAGACTCAGGAGATAAAATTGACTGTATTGCTATTGACCTATCCTAGGCTTTTGACAGGGTAGATCCTAGGAGATTACTAATGAAAATGAGGACTACTGGACTAGGCAAAAGAGTGGCTGAATAGGTGGCTAAATTTCTAGAAAATAGAACTCAGATAATTAGAGTAGGTGAAGTGTTACCTGATTTTTTAATGATTAGGATTTGGGGTCATGCATGGCAGTACTATTAGCCTTTTATGCTTTCTTATATATACAGATGAAAGGTATGAATGAAGAACTGGAATCACAGAGAAGGCTGTTTGCTGATGATGTTGTACTGTATAGAGTAATACTGTAAATGAGTTGCAGGATTGTGAGCGACTGCAGGGCGATCTAGAGAAAGTTGTGAGAAGAACAGGGGATAATGGTATGATGGTAAATGGGATAAAAAGTCAAGTTGTAAGTTTCATCAAGAGGAAAATAACTCTCATTGTTATTACTGTGTTGATGGGGTGACATTATCTCATGGGGACCACTAGATGTACCGAGGTGTTCATATAAGGAATTATCTTCATTGTGGTAATCATATTAAGAAAGTTTACAGATCTCTTCACGTTGTGATGAGCGTGTGTAGGGATTGCTGTAAGGACATAAAGGAGAGGGCGTATAAGTATCTGGTCCAGTGTATGGGATCCTCACCAGACTACTTGATACGAGAACTGGAAGAGATCCAAAGGAATGCAGCACGATTTGTTCTGGGTGATTTCCGACAAAGGAATGTTACGAAAATGTTGAAAATGTTGGGCTACGAAGACTTGGGCGTAAGGAGGCGAGATGCTCGGCTATGTGGTATGTTTGGAGCGTCAGTTGAGAGATGGAGTGGAATGCATTAGTAGACTAATAAGCTCGAATGGAGCTTCTAAAAGTAGGAACGATTATAATGAACCCATGACCTTTGTGTCATAAGGAACCAGAGTCCTAAAGTCATTTTATGAGGTCCTATGTAAATTACAAGTCAGGAGCTCTACCTACATTTTTTATCTCTGACCAGAGAAGGCACGTGGAGGAACAGGTGGTGTGTCTCACTCTCGTGCTAAAGAAATTACGTCACCCGCACGTGTAAAAGGATCATGGATATGTTGGACTATTTGTTCTAATGAAAAGTAAATTTTAAGAAAAATTGGCGACGAAACTGCCATAGTAAATGTTAGGAAATTGTAAGTGAAACAAGTTTCTCATTAATGATGCAGATTTTAGACCGCTAAACAGCTCCAGAGGGAAATTTATCAAAAGACGCGCCTGTTCGTTCAAACTCTGTTACATCGACCAAATATAGTGCCTATCGTATGAGGTAATTTATCAATTTAGAGGGTTAAGAGAAATTCTTAAATGCTTATTAGTAACTCTGTTACTAAACAACTATCTGTTACTTTGAGACCTGCCTTCAATACATTTTTATGGGGCAGAAAAAGTGTCTGAAAGTTTTGGCGTTAACTGCAAATGGCATGAGAGTGGGAGTAAATGGTATAAAAGAGCGATGCGCCATTTGCAGTCTCGCATTGTGTCCAGTGAATTCGAGGTGAGTCCACGTATTTCAGAGTAACTTTATAAACCAGCGTTTGAAAGACTAAGTCCCATGGGAAGATAGGTTTTGGCCGAAGGTGGCTGTAACATCATCTCTAAGTGGAGATAGGTTTAAAAAATTACGAAATCGTAAAAATTCTACGAACTACGATTTAAACTGTTGTGTTATAGGGTTGAAGTCGGCAATTGTCGAAAGTTGCATAACATAAAATCAGTCAGTCAAAGTATTCTTCCAATAAAAGTAATCGACAGCATTCCAAGCGAGGAATCCTCACGTCATTTTTCAGGGACAGGTAACAGACGGTCATTCTAATGCCGCGATCCTGCAATTCCTGCAATTGAAGTTGTAAATATAATTGTATTATTCTAAGGTATTGCATGTGCGCGTCGGTATTCGACACACGTGTTCGTTCCGTGCAAGAAAGAGAACGTGTGAAGGGCATTTTCTACATACATACATACATACATACATACATACATACATACATACATACATACATACATACATACATACATGAATGTATGGGCATTTTCTGTTTGTCATTATTTTCAGGTGAATGGAAATAAAATTAAAATAAAAGGAAAAATATGTTTTGTAAATCCACTATCTGTCGAGATGGCTAAATCAAAGATTGAGAGGCTGCTGAACCTGTAAAGATGGGAGACCATGTACGTGTGAATCACCACCTTTCTAAAATGCTTTTATTTATTTCATCATGTCACCGTTTTTCTTCTGTGTATCTGTGACGCATTTTGTTCACCCTTTTATTACGTGAAAATGTCAGAGAAATGTGACAAAAGGTCATTTGTTTGTGTTTCGTGGATAATCGGGAAAATCGCGAAACTAGCGTGTGAAGTGTTGTAGAGTAGTAGATTTTGATGGTTGAGAAACGAATATAATGTCTAAAGCAAAGTATCATTTCCGTACGTTTATTTTCTATATTTGTGGTTTGTCAAAATTAAGATATTAATTTATTGTAAAATTTTGTTCGATGAGAAGATGAAATTAATGTAAGCGTAATCCGTGGTTATACAGTTAAAGCTGGCGTGAAGGCACACCGTTATGTTAAGCGATGTAAATTTTTGTCAAGGGAAGTTACAAAGCGAGACCGATAAAATTTGTTACAGGGATTGCTATTCCAGAGTCTGTTGAAATCTGTGTAGAGTTGATGAGAGGGAAACAACAGTAAACATTTGGTAAGTTAAGTTGTGAGTTTCGATTTGGAAATATTAGATCAGATATGCGGAGAGGGATGGTTAGTTGTCCCGAAGTGTTTTTGTAACAGCATTGTGGGTCACCCAAAAGAGATATTCCATATTATTGTCGTGTCGAGAATTTGTGTTAAGCGAGTGTTTCAAGTCTTGCGAAATGGGAAGAAATGAAGGATTGTGGATCAGGTTGTTGAAAACCTGTAGTGCAGGAAACCCGAGGAGTTATTTTGTGTAATTTATTGAGATGGGAATAGGGCCAGTCCACAATTAGGATTCCACGTGAAACCTTACGACCGTGATGGATAAGAATATACGAGTGACGTCTTAAAGTAAATCTCTTTGCGTAATCTATGTGGGTCAAGAATTATATTTCATATGAATTGCCAGCGAGGCAAGTTTTTACCCTTTCATTTGACGCAGGTTAAAATACGATTAACATGTGTTTCGTCTAAAGATAACGTGGGGAGACTCGTGTCCCGTTACTCTAGCCAGCTGTTAGGTAGTTGATTTAGTACGTTATTAGAATCAACTAACTGTAACTGAGATTTGTTGTTTGTATTAAAATGTGTGGAATTAGATTTTGTTCTTTAGAAGAGACTCGTTTTAATAGAGATTTGAATTCATTTTTGAAGCGATGGAAAGGTTGAAGATAACCATTTTCAGGGATATCAAAATTTGAGAATCAATAGTAATGTTGTCTGACATTATTCCAGAGTTGTACAAAGTCTTATTTTGAATGTCACGAAGTGATGTGACATGACGGTTATTTTGCGTTGTGTGTTAATTTATGCAGATTGTAGGATTTAATGTTAGGATTATCCAATCTAGTTTCTTAATAATTGTTAGTGTTATAACGTAAGCTTGCTGAGTGACGTCATGAAATAAATAAATAGCACTGGTGACTATAAAATGTATTCGATTTTCAGCAACAATGAAGAAAGTATGAGCAATAGGACAATTGTGTAATTAAATTATTAGGGATTTTAAAGAAACCATTCGTCCGGGATCCGGGATAGATAACATTTGTTAGTAATTAGGATTATGAGATTACTTCAGTTTACTAAATTATTAAATTCAGTGAAATCGAATTTTGATAATTAGCTTAAAACCAAGTGACTAACTTGAAAATGTATTCTGGAAATCTTAATTCTATTTGCTGGGAAATCTCAACTTATTAACTTAACGATTAAGGGGACATGTCCGATGGCAAAGGACTTTACTACCACAAGTGTTGTGAGCGTTTGTTGTTGTTGTTGTTGTTGTTGTTGTTGTTGTTCTTATCAATTTTTATTTGGATTTGTTGAGCAACAGATGTGCTGGGGATTTATTAAAGTGGAAACTTTAGTCATCAATACTCTAACTTAATTGTGTTCAGCCTTCAGCTTAGAAATTTGAATGGTCATGGGGTCATCAATCTCAGTGACATAGATTAGGGCCATTTGCCATTGTAGCATAATTTTCCTTGCGGTCATCATCCACAATGACTTTAACGTAAATTACAAAGTTAGATGTCGCTCCATGACATAGGTCACTTCGATAAAAGTAAGGGTCCATGTCGTACAACCTCTGTGTGGCACATACCGATTGAACTACCTTAAGTATACAAAGAGTCCAGAGCTCGTGCTACGGGGCTGGATCATCACTAATCATCATGATGGTACAAGCAGTCTCACATGGAAGCCGATCTTACCAATCTCCAGACATTCTTTATTTCTCTCTTAACTTAAGACAGTGGTTTCTAGTAAGGATACCCCTCAGGCAGTTGAGTTAAAGTCTCCGAAGCAGGTATCTCTCATCACCGTTATTATTGTTAGTTTTTACGGACAATACTGAGTTGTTTAGTAATGTTAAAATGTCATGTGTTCTTCGACTTCATCGTCAATGGTCAATAAACAAGCATTTCTTTGACTCGATTCCTCTCATTTAGTAGATAGTTTAAATGATTAAAACCCGCCTCTTACCTAAGCAAATGACGAAGAACCCGTAGACGACCCGAAATAAAAGATCTCATGCCGATTTTCTAATAGGTAAGGAAGGTAGGTATCCTGCGAAGGACCTTAAAGGGTTTATTAATATGAAGATATAGTTGGAATTCACGAGGATAAACTGGGACAAATATTCATTCATAGGACGAGGAGTAAGGGAATGGAATAAATTATCCAGGAAAATTTTTGATAAATTTCCAAGTTCTTTGAAAACGTTTAAGAAAAATCTAGCTACCACTTGGGATATAGCCCTAAATATAGACCAATGATTGATTGAAAATTTTTTAAAAGTCAAATTAGATTCCACAAAGGGCAGTTTTAGTGGAACTGATCCTTGAGAAAGAATTAAGAGGCACAACATAAGTTAACCGTATTGTGCTTAATAATGAGTTTACATGAATGAAGTATTTCCTAACAACGGTCATCCTTGGATGTAATATTTTTTTTTGCTATGGGCTTTACGTCGCACCGACATAGATAGGTCTTATGGCGACGATGGGATAGGAAAGGCCTAGGAGTTGGAAGGAAGCGGCCGTGGCCTTAATTAAGGTACAGCCCCAGCATTTGCCTGGTGTGAAAATGGGAAACCACGGAAAACCATTTTCAGGGCTGCCGATAGTGGGATTCGAATCTACTATCTCCCGGATCCAAGCTCACAGCCGCGCGCCTCTACGCGCACGGCCAACTCGCCCGGTCATCCTTGGATGTATTCGAGAACAATTTGTAGAAACTACACGTACATTTCTCAAGTCAACTAAAGATTTGGTTTTCGTTCTTAATAATAACAATAATAATAACTAGCAAATGTACCAGTGCTTCGCTACAGTATTCTACATTGTATACGGATATCGAAGTAAATACTGTACGGGCAGTAAATAAGATTGTTTTAAAATTGCATGACCTTAGCGTTATTCGAGATATAGCATGGGAAGGTCCCCGTACGTTGTTTCCAATGTAAAGTGTGGGTTTCGGAGTGGTGATGATAACGGCAGGCTCACTTGCCAACTGCCATTCACAATCGAGTTGGCAAGTTTACATTATAATTTCAGGCCCTATTGCCTACTGCGCGGTCACAATCGATTTGGGGAGTTTTCGTTACAATGGCAGGCCCCCTTTCCTACTTCCAGACAGATTACATTTGGGGAGTTCTTATTATAATGGCAGGCAATTTCTCCACCACTAGCCAAAATTGAGTTATGCAGTTATCATTATAATGACAGGCCCCCTTTCCTTCTGCCAGCCAGCTTACTGCCAGTCACACAGAGTTGGTGAGTTTACATTAAAATAACAGGCAACTATGCCTAATGCTAGTCACATTTTAGATGGGTACATTTTTTATAATGGCGGGCACCCTGGCCTACAGCCAAACACAATCAGGTAGGGGAGTTTTGGACAAAATTTCATGCTCCCCTTCCATCTGCAAGTCAAATCGAGATGTGAATTATTCATTACAATGGTAGGCCCCCTTTACTAATGCCAGTTACACAAGAGTTGGAGAAGGACCCCATTCCTACTGCCAGTCTAAGTCGGTGTGGGGAGTACTGATTACAATAGCAGACACACCCTTTCTCGATTGCTACAAACCGACATCAATGAATGCATATATATTTTGCTAGTTGCTTTACGTCGCACCGACACAGATAGGTCTTATGGCGACGATGGGAGGGAAAGAACTAGGAGTGGGAAGGAAGCGGCCGTGGCCTTAATTAAGGTACAGCCTCAGCATTTGCCTGGTGTGAAAATGGGAAACCACGGAAAACCATTTTCAGGGCTGCCAACAGTGGGGTTCGAACCTACTTTCTCACGAATACTGGATACTGGCCGCACTTCAGCGACTGCAGCTATCGAGCTCGGTAATGTATATATATATATATATATAGATCGACATACGAAAGTATATGCATGTTTACAATATTGCAGACCTTCATTTACAGATTAACTGCTGCTAAACGGTACGTCATTTCGACAAAGGATTGTACCAAAAGACGCAGTATTTAGCGGCCTGAATGGGTGGTCCTATGATATTTTCTCTCATCTCATCTATTCATGGGCCAGATTGAGTTAGAAACATGGCCCATGCACATGAACAACAATCACCATCATCATCATCATCATCATCATCATCATCGCCGTTCCACTGGTTTATTATATTACGCGGCGTTTCACTGTCATCCGAAAATAAATGGTTTAGTAATTGAGACTACGTGACTGAAACCATAAATAAGTTTTGCATAAGAAATCAAAGTGAAAGATTTTCGGTATGTAAATAATGTTAATAAAATACAGGACATTGAAACTTACCACCCCAATGGAAATCGAAGTTTCTGTTGGCATCCACACCAAGACACTCAGGATCACCATTATTGGAACGTGTTTTTCTCCAAAACCGGTCCTGAAACAATCATATCTCAAGTTGCACAATGAAACTAGAACGCTAAATGTATGTTGTTGTTTTTTTTGCTATTGGCTTTACGTCCCACCGACACAGGTCTTATGGCGACGATGGGACAGGAATGGGCTAGGACTGGGAAGGAAGCGGCCGTGGCCTTAATTAGGGTACAGCCCCAGCATTTTCCCGGTGTGAAAATGGAAAACCACGGAAAACCATCTTCAAGGCTGCCAACAGTGGGGTTCGAACTCACTATCTACCGAATACTGGATACTGACCGCACTTAAGCGACTACAGCTATCGATCTCGGTGACACTAGAACGGAAGTAAAAAAGTAAACTCGTATCCTCGTCCTGCGGTGGTGCAGCTTTTATCAGACCCCCCCCCCCCGATGGGGGTGAGCTGCATATACCATTGAATCCATATAGCAGCTCTCCTGTCATTTTAAAATCACTGGTAGAACCGGGAATCGAACCCGGGCCATCGAGGTCAGCAGCTATAAGTGCTAACCGTTACGCTAGGGAGGCGGAGGCCTGCGGAATCATCATTTCACCAAATTAATAACAAATTCTCAATAGGAGATGCTTCTTTTTGTATAAGTTGTTTTACGTCGCAACGACACAGAGAGGTCTTATGGCGACGATGGGACAGGAAAGGACTAGGAGTGGGAAGGAAGTGGCCAAGGCATTAATTAAGGTACAGCCCCCAGCATTTGCCTGGTGTGAAAATGGGAAACCACGGAAAACCATCTTCAGGGCTGTCGACAGTGGGGTTCGAACCCACTATCTCCCGAATACTGGATACTGGCCGCACTTAAGCGACTGCAGCTATCGAGCTCGGTGGAAGATGCTTCTGTGCTGTTGGTTTTACGTTGCACCGTCTCAGACAGGTCTTATGCCGACTATGGAATAGGGCAGGGCTGGGACTAGGATGGAAGTGTACCGAGCTCGATAGTGCAGTCGCTTAAGCGCGACCAGTATCCAGTAATCGGGAGACAGTGGGTTCGAGCCCCACTGTCGGGAGCCCTGAAGATGGTTTTCCGTGGTTTCCCATTTTCACACCAGGCAAATGCCGGAGCTGTACCTTAATTAAGGCCACGGCCGCTTTTTTCCAATTCCTAGGCCTTCCCTATCCCATCGTCGCCGTAAGACATATCTGTGTCGGTGCGACGTAAAGCAAATAGCAAAAAAAAAAAAAAAAAAATGGAAGTGACCGTGGTCCTAATTAAAGTGCAGCAGCACCGGCACCTTGTATGAAAATGGGAAACCACGGAAAGCCGTCTTCAGTGGGGTTCGATCCTACAATCTCCCGAATAAGGGCTCATAGCTACGTAACGCCATAGCCAACTCGCTCCGTGTGCCTGGAATGTCTGAAGGCACTTTGTGCATATCTTTCTGTTTGACATCCATGGGTAACCTGCGCGTTTGGATGATGATTGTGCTTATGATGACGACGACGACGACGACGACGACGACGACGATGATGATGATGATGATATGAGGTAAGGAGAGGATGAAACACTGTGTCAGCTCTTAGCCTACACCTGTCGAATAGCACACGGGGAACTGCTCAATGCTTTAAAGTCTCCATCCGACGGACGAATCACCATCAACAGCGCCATATGCCCTCACTCCATATGAACACTGTTGCCTAGTAACTAGAAATTGAATACCACCACATCTCCTACCCTGCCGGGCTACATTCTGATGGTGAAATTTTTTCCACCAATGGGACTGGAACCGACTAACCACGGTGTCAGAAAACTGAAAGACAAAACGCCTTAATGATCATGGGCAGCGAGCGGAGAAACCAGTGAAGATGTACTAAGCTTTCACACTCCATTTTCACACGGAGATCCAATGTTTGGCCATGTTAAATACTCTACCTTAGTGTAAATAATAATTTCTCGGTATGAGGTATAGGGAAGTAGCTTACAAATAGAGTAATATGAAGACACCGTACCATTCGTTCACAGAACTATGTAAATTGAGCACTGAAATAAATAAATAAATAAATACAGTTAACATAAATGAATGGTGACGTTACTTTAAATCGTAAGATTAATCTTACAGAGACTGGTTTCCATAATCTATACTTGACACTGTACAGAACCCAAATAGTGGGATAACTTCTATACAATAATGTTTAGCAGAACCACCGACAGTGGTTGGGAGCTATCAGTCTAACTTCTCACTTAAACTGATATGAAAACACTTACGCACGTTCCCCCTACTAACGACTGTCTATGAACCATATGTAGAAAGAACTTCGAAATATTTATGTCTGTTTATCAATTATTTAAACGTAAGATCACTGAACCAGAAGTGTGACCTTTATCATCTGAATAAGATGATTTCCTTTTACATGCAGATTTATCTGAAAAGAACGTAATTCCAAGAAAGAGTCCGGTTCAGTTAGTAAGAACAAATTTGTTACAATTTCGGTTTAGTAGTTTATTTTAATTACCTTAAGAGTTAATGGATATTCTAATGTTATACGTTGATTAGTGTGTATTATGTAGGTAGGAGGAGAAGTGGGAAACCACGGAAAATCACTTCGAGGGTGGCAGAGGCGGGAATGGGAACCCGGGCCTCCAGGGGTTGCAGCTAATCACACTATCCACTGCACAACAGAAGCGGACTTGCCTAGTAATTACCAGAGAAAAACGAAATAAATCCCTAGAAATCTTAAGACGAAACCACACTGCATGTAACAAAACCGTCTCAGGCTGATTGAAGCAGCCGCATGTTGTTTGCGTCAGTCACCTAGTCCACGAAATGTAGAGTGCGATACTGGAATGTTTGCTCCAAGCTGTTTCAGTCAGGCGAGAGTTCTGCTTGGGCTACTTGTTTGCTTGCCTCAATATTGGGAATTCGAGGTGAGACACTTAATGGTGGACATGTCATTTATTAAAGGAACGTTTATACCAGCGGCGGCTCGTGACCAAATTTTCGGGGGGCTCACAACAAAATTTGTGTTCACGTCTGAAATATACCAAAGTAGAATGCAAATAAGTACAAAATAACTTATTAAATCATTTCACTAAAGTTCCTTTTACGGTTGCTTCTCTACTCATAATATGGTAGAACCCTTATAACCGAGGATAAATTTTCCCGAGACTAATCTGTGAGTGCACAAGAAAACTAAAATTACGACTGCCGGGCTGAGTCGCTCAGGCGTTGGCTGAGGCTGAGGCTGAGGCTCCGGTTTTCTTATCCCGTGATTACGAACACCTGTTCAGAATTAGCTACTAGCGAAATCTTCCGGCGATGTAATGCAATAGTAACTTCTGGGAGCTCTGGCCAAACCGTAATAGGGAAGGGGAGGGCCCTTGTGGTCAACTGTAAAACTATCTCTGGTTTGAGGGTGGTTGTAGTCGGAAAGGCACATTCCTTACCGTGCTCCTCGCTTATGGATATATCTGTGCATAAACCATAACGTCACCTCCATGCGCATGCGTATAGTCCTAAGGGTCGTAGCAATATCTCTAGTGTGCTCCCTGGCATTGTGAGTCGAAACGAACAGTTGTCAGTGTAACGGAGCTTCGATATAAGTCAAATGCTTTCGATCGACTGACGAAATCAGGTTGAAAAAAGGAAACAATTTTGAATTACCGGTATCCATGAATGCGTGAATATGCGTTAGAACTGGGTGTTCACCTGCTCATGTGATCCTGAGAGCCGACCGCCACTGGTTTATACTGCATGAAATAATGAAAAGTCAAAATCAAATGCTGTGCCATAATTTGCAAATTGTTTATATCTGTCTAAAAAAAAAAAGCAAATTATGTATTTTTAAATGGAGTGTGATGCTGTCTGGCCGGGTATCCCGCTGCGTTAATGGAGTAAGATCGTGCAGCCAGCAACTCAACGCCGAGTGACGGGCAGGGGTAAGTAACACGACTCCCTAAGGCTGGGGCCACACGTGATTTCAAACTGCGTTACTGCGTGTTATTCACGCAGCTGGACAACCTTCGAGGTGGGTGGCCACACTTGCGTTTTGTCACGCTGGATTTTTGCGTGTTTTTCGAGCAGCTGGACGACGAGGCGCGTGCTTGCACGGCGATATTTGGTTAGTGTGTTTTACTGTATATTGTGAAGCCGCAAAGAATCACCATTTTTCTACATATGGAAGGAATTCCATTAAATAATAACTCCGTTGCCATTGATGCTTTCATGGCCTGCACTTATAGACATGATATAGACTTTTGGGCTTAAGCCGTGTCAAGAAAATACGGTGATATTCTTTACGTTTCGCAGAGAACTTTACTCTGTGTCATCAGAAGGAAATCTCGACTGTTCACGAGAAATTACTACTATGAAAACGTTTTCATTCCTCCCCTGAAGCAGTTTATACACATAACTAATTCACTGTTTCATGACCTGGACACCCAAAATACTGTAGAAGTCTATTAATATTGCCTGTACTTCACAGCACCACTGTTTAAAATAAATATCATTACCCGTGAAATTAAACTGCAAAACAGCCACGATTTAAAAAATACAATCTCCGGGAAATTATACGGCAAACTCAGCGTAAAGACTTGTAAAATTAACTTTCTCAAAATAAAACAAGGCAATACCGAGATGCATTCTCCGCACGTGGTGAGAAATCGCTTGGTAGGGAGGATTAAACGCCAAGATTCCTCGAGCAGTCCCGAGCATAGCCGATTATGGCTGCATCTCGTCATTTCCTAGACGAAAGTTGTGATAGTCACCTCCCTGAGACTCGTAACTACTCAGGGAACCGGTCCTGCATCTGTGTCTGGGCAGGCCTATGTAGGATAGCCGCTGCCCATCCTGAATGAGGAAACTCCTAGAAAATGTGTGCCAAACATTGACAATCACATTTGTACCTGGCTGGGAATCCGCATCCAGACGTTCACTCCAATTTTTGCGGACGGAAAACAAGAAGGAAATATATGAACATGCCTACTGAATGTCAGAACTCTACTGGACTTAAAGGAGAACAACAACAGACCATAGTGAGGAACAGCTCTCATTACTCATTACGCACGAGATAGCTTGACTGGATATCGACGTTTTGCTCTCAGTGAACTCCGGTTATCACGTGAAAGAAAATGAAACTCGGATTGCACCATCTCTTGGAAAGGAAAGGGTGCAAGAGAACTACGCATCTATGGTGTCAGATTTGGAGAGAAAACAAACATGGTGAAAGACCATCGGCTCACTCCTATTGCAATCAATGAAAGACTCATTACTTTGAATTTTTCTTGTTAGAGCTAGCTTGTTCACCCTTGTCTCCTCTTATGCTCCCACTTTAAACGATAATGAAGACTTCAAGAATCAGTTCTACCACATACTGCACAGTATTCTCGCCAAGAGAACAACTAAAGACCGGGCGAGTTGGCCGTGCGGTTACGGGCGTGCAGCTGTGAGCTTGCATCTGGGAGATAGTGGGTTCAAACCCCACTGTGGGCAGCCTTGAAGATGGTTTTCCGTGGTTTCCTATCTTCGCACCAGGTAAATGCTGGGGCTGTACCTCACTTAAGGTCATGGCCGCTTTCTTCCCACTCCTAAGTCTTTCCACGCTCCAAACACTGGCATCTCATTGACTATATCACTACTTGGCAGCATTACTGAGAAAAGGATCTCACTACTTGACTGCACGAAATACAGATGACTGCTGGTCTGACCACAGACTTCTCTACTTAGCCTACTAAGGATCTTCATACTTCTTAAACCTCGATCTTACTTCTCTAACACTACCAGGAGGAAATTCAACATCGCCAAATTTCAGAATACAGCTGTGAGTTCTGCTTTCCAAGATGCTCTTTTAGATCAGCTAAATAAAAAAATCCGGTCAACATAAAAGATGCTGAAGTAGAGTGGACCAGATTAAAAACACCATCAAAGGGACAGCAGAGAAAGTCATAGGCTATGATGGAAGAAAGAGGAAGAGATTCAGAAATTCATCAGTGCCAAGAGGGATCCATACCTGTCCCTTGTTCAAGATCCATCTTCCAAGAAGAAGAAAGCATGCTTTCAAGAGCTCAAACAAAAAAATCCAGACTGAAATAAGGAAAATCAAAGGCAATTTGTGGCAACAAACGGCAGAGGAACTCCATATTCTGTCAGATGCCAGAGACTTACAGAAATTTAGTGCTGCGATAAAAGGAGCTATATGCTTCTGCTCGTTCCCCATCAGGTAAATACTGTCATCCTTACCGACAGTTGGTACATCTTGAGCTAACTCTTAAACCGTTGCTGAAGACATCCTCCAACGTGTGCCACAACATCTTCCACAACCTTCAGTGGCAGTCCTTCCAACTTCTCAGGAAGTTACTAGGGCTTTTGATAGTCTGAGACCAATAGAGGCACCTGGATCGATCAATATTCCCCTTGAGCTCATTCAAAGTGGAGGCATACCTTTGAAAACCAGGCTTTTCTCTCTGATCCCTCTAATATGGGAAACCCGAAATGTCCCTGCTAGCATGAAGAAGTCCACCATTGTCACCATCTTATTAAAAAAAGCAATTACCGAGGCATATCCCTGCTCTCCAAATCAGGTAAAATGTTTGCTAGAATTCTATTGAATCGTCTCCAGACAGTCTCTCAGGAGGTACTTCTTGAATCTCAAGTATGGGTTTCGCCCCTCCAGGGGGACTATTGATATAATCTTCCGTGCAAGACAACTACAGGAGGAGTGCAGAAAGCAACAAAGGCCCCTGCTTTTCGTGCTGTTCGATTTGGAAAAGACCTTTGATACAGTTCCCCCAGAGACAATGGGGTTGGTTATAAGAAGGTTTGGCTGTCCTGAGCACTTTTTTGAACTGATCCAAGCACTCCATGTTGATATGTTAGGGCAGATGCTGTACCAGAATGAAATATCGAAAGAATTCTCCATCACCAATGGGCTTAAACAAGGTTGTGAACTTACACCAACACCCTTTGTCATGTACGTGGCAACCATGCAATACAAAATGTCGTCTGCGTACAACACAGATGTGGAACTTAAGTATAGATTTGATGGAGGACTATTTAATCAACCCAAACTCCGATCAAAAAGACTTAAAGTCTCACCCGTGTAACTGAACTGCTATGCTTCATACACGTGATGGGTTTCAACTGTCAGTTAACTGATTCAGCAGCGCATATGTATGATTTGGCCTGACAAACAATATTCAAAAAAAAAATGGTACCCGCACAGCCAGCTTCTCGAATTTTAATATTTCCATCTCCAACACGCCTCTTTAACAAGTAAATCACTTCCTCTATCTAGGAAGTATTCTTTCATTCAACTGCTCATCGGAGAACAACGTGGAGAACAGAATTTGTGCTGCCATGCAGCTTTTGTACATCTCACACATCGAGTCTTTATCATAAAGATCTTAGAATATACACAAAATGATAGTGTATCGAGCAATTGTCATCTCCACCTTGCTCTATATCGCCGTGGTATCAATTAATTAGAACGTTTCCACCAACAGACGTTCTGATCCATTATGAACAACAAATGGGATGTCTTCATACCGAATACAACAGTCATTGAGAGGGCAAAGGTGAACAGTATAAAGTATATAAAGGCTACCATCATCAGTCATCAACTCAGATGGATTGAGTGAGCATGTCCAGTGTATGAGGAACAACACACTTCATCGACAAACCCTATATAGTAAACTTAGTACAGAGAGGAGACCTCATGGTGCCTCTCTGAAGAAGGCCTTGAGGAGCGTAAGCGTTGATCCGTGTACGTGGTGTGCCATTTGCTGGCGCACAAGCACTTCAATTGCACAATTTGAACGAGAACAGCGTAGGCAGAAAGAAGAGAAACATCAGAGACGTAGTCTATGCCAGACCCCGCTACGTCTTGCACCTTCCATTAAGTGCAATCAATGCGATCGCCTGTTTCATGCCAGGATTGGTCTGTTAAATCCATTAACTACATCTGCATAGAGCATGCAGATAATGAATACTTGGATACAAGTATCAGTCGATAAGAACAACGCTGAGAAAATTATTGTGTTCACAGAAAGACCTCCAGCGATTTATAACTTCCGTTCAAGCATCACAGCAACAAATTCCTGGCTTGTGGCTACTCCAACCACTACTCTTATACCTTCATCTCCTTCACACAATATACATAACATTTGTTTGAGCGCCAGTTGCTTTTTAAATAAAAAGCAACAAAATTTGGTAGAGCATACCTCTTATATCAATTATCTCAAGGCGTGAGGTGATAAACTCACATATTTGGCAATATACAGGGATATGGATCAGGACAATATTAAATTACTGTTGCATTTCCACAATTGAGGATTGTACATGGAACTGGAATCACTTATTATAATTAAAATAAAACTGAGTTTATGACTATAATTTACGTCACAATGAACAAGCATTGACGTCTTTTAATTTAACAAAAAAAATATATAGTGAGATTTTCGGTACTAATAAAAGGAAAATTTAATCTAAAAAAAAACTATTGGCATAAACTTGAAGTGAGATGTGATATCTCCGCTGATTACATTCTTCTTCATGTTATGAATGCATAACATGTCTGATGCTTTAATTACCTGATGTCTGCATACACCGCTGTTGAACTTCAAATTGAAGTCGGGAGCCGTCTGCTGTTATCTTCTTATATAACAAGGAGTTGGCCTACATACCATGTACGCGTGTAGGGAGCTCCAATGTAATTACGTCCACTCAATATATTATAAGTAATTGACAATATTATTGAAACATCTTGTGAAGTCCATCCTCACAAGAAGATGATGTTTCTTTATCAGCATAGTACCCGTCTCTGCACGGATACAACCACCACTTGTAGACCTCCTCGATTATTACAAGACCTCTTGAAAACACAACTCTTAGCTCTGACCATCACTCTAAGACCACTTCTTCCATTTGATACATCTGACTGATACCTATGATCTGATAGATATGATCTGAATACCTCTCACCACCGTTGCATCGACTTTTATAACCTCGCGATGACGACTCATCTCCCTACTCTCTGTTCATCCCTTCCACTTCAACATACAGTAGCTGGCGAATACTGACACTTGGTCGCAATCACGTGCCCACGCACTGATGTCATCAGTCAAGTGTTGTCTAAGCGTGCCCAAGCGGATTGCAGATGACTAAGTTTCATGCGTCACCGGGAATTCTACTTGCACACAACATTCTCAGTTAAACATAGCCTCGATTGCAAAATACTATGCCAGCTCATCTAGCCAGAGTTACAAGCTACAGCCTGACTATATGAAACCAACAAATCTCACTTACTACAATACAGAATAATTACAAACAAATTTCACTTAACCTATGATTAAATACAATAATATACGTGATACCTAATTATTACAGTCTAAGTGATGAGAAACAGAATATAAAATCTAATGAATCGGGTTAATAATAATAATAATAATAATAATAATAATAATAATAATAATAATAATAAATACTGAATGGAATCTGTAACCCTGTTGTACGGTTACAGGCTGATAAGCTATGGGATGAGGTTGCTGCAAAAATGAATGCCACTTATAAAAAGCAACTTCCTTCAAACACTCTACAGATCGATATTCCTATCTTGTAAAAGAACTGAACTGAAATATTCCATGTAAAGATGAACCTCATTTATACGTTATTAACTTCTACGTTTCTCGCAGTTATACGCTAAAAGTTTTAGACACCGAACCTTGTCCATTAATATTTAGCCCAGTTATACGTTTACGGTTATACGATTTATCATGAATATGTCACATTTGCCTGGTCCCCATGAATGAAACATATTAATTTACTTATTTATACGTTATGAAATACTGAGGATTTGAGAGTCACAGAAATAAAATTGACATTTAATCCCATCGAATTCAATAAGTGGATTCTTTTGAAATAACCTTTTTGACACCACTGCCACCGACAATGCGTTCCAACCATTCACTACTGACCTGCATTTAGGGCAGTCGCCCAGGTGACATATTCCCATCTGTTGTTTTCTTAACCTTTTCTTGAATGATTTCAAAGAAATTGGAAATTTATTGAACATCTCCCTTGGTAACTTAACCCATCCCTAACTCCCCTTCCTAAAAACGAATATTTGCCCCGATTTGTCCTCTTGAATTCCAACTTTATCTCATATTGTGATCTTTCCTACTATTAAATACACCACTCAAATTTATTCGTGTTCTAATTTCATTCCAAGCCATCTCTCCACTGACAGCTTGTCTCCTTTCTCCCAAGACTCCCTAGCCCAAACTTTGCATCCTTTTTGTAACGCTACTCTTTTATCGGATATCACCTAGAAGAAATCGAGCTGCTTTTCATTGGATTATTTCCAGTTCTTGAATCAAGTAATCCTGATGAGGGTCCCATACACTGGAACCATAATCTAATTGGGGTCTTACCAGAGACTTGTATGCTATCTCCTTTACCTCCTTACTACAACCCCCTAAAAACCCTCATAACCATGTGCAGAGATCTGTACACTTTATTTACAATCCCATTTAGGTGATTACCCCAGTGAAGACCTTTCCTTATATTAACACCTAGGTACATTCAGTGATCTCCATAAGGAACTTTTACCCCATCAACGCAGTAATTAAAACTGATAAGACTTTTCCTATTTGTGAAACTCACAACCTGACTTTTATCCCCGTTTATCATCATACCGTTGCCTGCTGTCCATCTCACAACATTATCGAGGTCATTTTGCAGTTGCTCACAATCGTTTAACTTATTTATTACCCTGTACAGAATAACATCAACTGCAAAAAGCCTCATCTCTGATTCCACTTCTTTACTCATATTTATATCTATAATGAAACATAAAGATCCAATAATACTGCCTTGAGGAATTACCCTCTTAATTATTACAGGGTCAGATAGAGCTTCGCGTACTCTAATCTCTGAGTTCTATTTTCTAGAAATATAGCAACCCATTCCGTCACTCTTTTGTCTAGTCCAATTGCACTCATTTTTGCCAGTAAGCTCCCATGATCTAGCCTATCAAATGCCTTAGACAGGTGAATAGTGATACACTCCATTTGACCTCCTGAATCCAAGATATCTGCTATATCTTGCTGGAATCCTACAAGCTGAGCTTCAGTGGAATAACGTTTCCTAAATCCGAACTGCCTTCTATCGAACCAGTTATTAATTTCGCAAGCATGTCTAATATGATCAGACATAATGCTTTCCCAAAGCTTACATACAATGCATGTCAAACTGACTGGCCTGTAATTTTCAGCTTTATGTCTATCACCCTTTCCTTTGTACACAGTGGCTACTATTTCAACTCTCCATTCATTTAGTAAAGCTCATTCATGCAAACAATAATCAAATAAGTACTTCAGATTTGGTACTATATCCCAACCCATTGTCTTCAGTATTGGGTTTGGTGGGGCCACAGTAGATGCCAACGTCCCGTGTATTTATGGAATGCGTTATCGCTGCGCACTTGTATCCGGCTAGTGTAGGCCTATGCTTGTGTGGAAAATTCAAAGATGCAAAAAAAAATTGATGATTTTTAAACCAGTGTAAAGCACCAGTACTCTGCCTGTATGCAATCACTGTACATGAAATACTGCAGTATGTGTGTGTTTAATGTATTGATTCCTTATACAGTAGTTTGAGTAATAATGTAATAACACAGTTTCGGTTCCATATAAAAAAATCACTTTTACGTTTTCTCATGTATACTTTATTTTAGTCGCCTCCCATTGAAATTGTATAACTGAGGTTCATCTGTATTTACATCCTACATTTAAGGCACGCATCGTAGGTAAATGGTGCATAACTACTTCCTCTTCCCCTTGTAATTCTTATAAAGCTCGATGAATATCAGTAATGGAACCGTCACGTTCCCTAATTATATTATGAAGGTCACATATTTTCATTATAATGAAGGTCACCTGATAACATTATTTCTGTCCGTATCACTCTAAACTTATTTTTTTAATTTAGTGTGGCTATTTCTAGCCGAATGCAGCCCTTGTAAGGCAGACCCTCCGAACAGGGTGGGCGGCATCTGCCATGTGTAGGTAACTGCGTGTTATTGTGGTGGAGGATAGTGTTATGTGTGGTGTGTGAGTTGCAGGGATGTTGGTGACAGCACAAACTCCCAGCCCCCGGGCCATTGGAATTAACCAATTAAGGTTAAATTCCCCGACCCGGCCGGGAATCGAACCCGGGACCCTCTGAACCGAAGGCCAGTACGCTGACCATTCAGTTAACGAGTCGAACACTCTAAACTTATGAATAAGCATACTGAATGGCATTTGTTCTTCGGGCTTGGGGCAACTTGTATTTGAATGTGCTTTTTCGAGGTGTGAGTTTTCTACGTGGATATGATTTCGCCAAATATGATCTCAAAGGGTAGGCTTCATCTGCAACAAAGAGAAATCGGGTTTCCCTCGGTGGAGGCAAATCAAATCCCTGTTACACAGAAGCTTTCCAAAGTTGGAGTGTTTATCTCCGCCAGAATGGAATAACATTGACGATTAAAATCTAGTGTTGGCTACTGAATGCATGATTCGAAGCAGTGTATCGATTCATTCAAGTGTCCGAGTGAATCGATTCACAGGAACGGCGAGCTCACGGCACACGATTCAGCTTACTCCCAGCGGACAATGCTGAGTGGCGCACTCACTGGACGTTGACGGGGAGATCGAGCTTCCGCTGCAGCGAGACAGTGAATCATGGCACACCGAAAGAATCGTGAACGAGCGCGGCTCAGTAAGACACAAGATACACACGGCTCCTTATCGGCTCACTGGACACTGGCGAAGAGCCGAGCTTCCGCTGCAGCGAGACATACAGCGAGCCATGGCACACCGAAAGAATCGTATGCTATAATGGACTCTCGAGCTCAGCTCATTTGAAAATAATACCCATTTGCATTCACTGTCCTTTTCTTACAGGGAGGTTTAAATAATAGATGGATTTATTTGCAGTCTTAAAAAGGTAGCCAAAACATAATTCTGAAGTAGCTAGTAAGTAGGTAGGCTATTAGCTTATACTATTTATTAGTTTAATGAATCTTAGTATTATAACTTAGTTGACATTTGACAATTAAACTCGACTCTAGCCTGCCCTATGACTGAGTCATGCTCATGACCACTCAAAAGTACCTGTTTTATATTGGGAAGAACGGCTCAGTATTCTCTCAGTTCATATGTCACATCGTTGCACAAGACTTCAATCATATGTGGACAGACGCAATACGTAGTAACAGTATGTTGAATCAGAAAACCAGCGGGCTACTGTACATCTCGGGTAGCCTATACAAAATATGGCGATATAAAAAATCCTCAGCTGATAGAAAAACACATATTTTCAAAAATGACTGAGCTAGTTGTCGTGCGGTTAGTATCGCGTAGCTATGCGCTTGAATTCGGGGGATGGTGGGTTCGAATCCCACCGTCGGCAGCCGTTAAGATGGTTTTCCGTAGTTTCTCTATTTTCACACCAGGAAATCCTGGAACTGTACCTTAATTCAGGCCATGGCTGCTACCTTCCTAATCCTAACATTTCCCACCCTGCGTCGCCGGAAACCTTCAGTGTATTAGAATGATTAACATTTTTTTCTAAGAAGAGTTCATAGTATGAAGATCAGATGGCAGCTGCGAGCACCGAATGCTGTTGCTGCGCTGTTTTACCAGCACATACTACACAGATGCAGTAGGAGTGGTGAGTAATGTGCCGTGAATCGGATCACTGTATCGATTCAGTAATGTGAACGGAATCAAATGAATCGATTCAGTAAAATGAATCGAATGTCCCATCACTATTAAAATCCCCGACCTGGCTTAGAAACAAACGAGGGGACCTCTGAAGCGAAGGCCTCTACGATGACCATTCAGCCTAGGAGTCGGGTATAATAACAATAATAAAAGGTGAAATAATTTAGCTTATTTGGTTATGGTCAAGTCGTTTACTTTATGACATCCCTTCATCAACTCCTCGGGGCAAGAGCCATCACTGCGGCTGTGACGGGAAAAACCTCCTAGTTGGAAAGAAATTGAAAAAAAAATTGACATAACTCACCGTAGTATGTGTGTATTCATATCCATCAGGATTAAGTACGGGCAGGATGTACCAGTCCACATTATCCACCAGATCTTTATGGACTGTGTAGTTCTCCACCAGCTGCTGGATGGTGTACAAGGCTACAGGGGGAGCGATCCACTCCCGAGCGTGGATGGCTGCGAAGTTAAACAATATAAAAAATTATAGGATATTGTAACATTATGCTATATCTCGTTCTATCAAATCAAGTTGTTCCAGAAATATTATGTTCCACCGGAGACCCTAATATACAAGTAACTGTCTCAGCGAAACCAAAGAAAGAGAAGGAAGTTTCTGATTGGTCGACGGATATCAGGCACAGCAGCTCACTGTTGCGCAGGCACGAGGGATAATTTGTATCAGCTTAGGGGTAGTACTGACATTCCTTCTCTGTTATTTGTTGGCCGGTTACAGATAATCTTAAGTTATTTGAAGTGCGCTGTATTAGGCTTACTGTGTGCAACTAAAGTTGAATTCTGACAGCTAGGGCTGGAGGGAGGAGCATTGCACGTCCCATTTCACGATGTTGCCACATTTCAGCATTCCTTTCTCTTAAACCTCGCTTCCGGCACACTTGTTCCCTGGATAATTCTGACCGCTGTGATCTGTTGTCGTCCTGTTTGCGATCACTCTTATCAGTGACATACAGTCATGTTGCTGGGAAGGAATTCCTTACTGAAGGACTGGTACAGGAAGATATCCCTCAAGTAACTGCCGAAACAACATACTGGGATTCTTACTAATCGTATGTTGAAACTCATTAAATTACTTATGTTTACCGTTTGAGACTGATGCGTTAATATCGGGACTGACAGAGAATAAACAAGACTCAAATAAACTGGTTAAATCGGTTAAGGCGGTTAAATGAGTTTTAAGTAGGACAAAAGATGGGCGTATTAAAACCGTTGAATTTTACAGTTTCCTATTTCAAAACAAAGGATTTTGCTGTAACACTTTGCTTCTTCGACAGTACTACTTTTTTTGAAGCAATTGTAGTTCATCTCAAACTTAACAGTTAACTTACACTTTCTTATACAATAGGGGGCAATATTAAATTAATGCTTACATAATGCTCAAACTGTTCAAATATTCATACTGACACGTTAAGTAAATAGGTGCTTAAAATATAATTAGCCTACTTTCCTCTGTATGTATTTCTACCCCTCAGTCTAGTTTCTTGATACCGGGTCGCAAATGCCGGGGCTGTACCTTAATTAAGGCCACGGCGGCTTCCTTCCAATTCTTTTTTTTTTTCTTTCTTTCTTTACGTCGCACCAACACAGATAGGTCTTATGGCGACGATGGGATAGGAAAAAAAAAGAAAGAAGAAGATACCGGGTCGGGATGAGATGAGATTCATTTACATAGCACGTTTCTACGGCCGGATGCCCTTCCTGGCACCAACCTGAGTTGAGGAGCTAATGAACATGAAATGTGATACGGTGAGTGAAATTGGGTAAGGGGCGCGAGGACTCAGCTCTAGCCTATGGATAGGAACTGTACCGGCATTTGCCTGGAAGTGAAAATATTAAACCACAGAAAACTATTCTGAGAACAGCCGATGGAGGGGTTCGAACCCACGCGTTTCCCGAAAGCAGAGCTTGGCTCCAGAGCCGTAGCGCGTTAAAACGCGCGGCCACGCAGCCTACTTTCACCTATATAAGTAAAATTATAATTGTGGTCTGTACGCTTGGATTAGATGTACAAGATTCCAGAACTGAATATTAAGAAAAGGTTTAGATTAAAATAAGTTGAAAAAATGACAATTCTATAATGATAGCGCGAAAAGATGATATTGCATTCGGAAAATAAAGGTTTCGAATCCCATTGTCGGTAGCCCTGAAGATGGTTTTCCGTGCTTTCCTTTTTTCACAACAAGTAAATGCTGGGCTGTACCTTAATTAAGGCCACGGCTGCTTCCTTCCCACTCCAAGCAATTTCCTATCCCATTGTCGCCACAAGACCTATCAGTGTGGGTGCGACGTACATCCAGCGGTAAAAAAAACCCATGTCACCAAACATCCCTGACTTTTCCGTAAAGAGTATCCATTATATAAAGCATACGACATGTCTTTTTCCGTCTCAGTGACCTGCGTGTCGTAAGTAAGCTACATCAACGATGGATGTCTACAGCTGGAATAATTGCAGTAGCTATGTTAAAAACTATACACTAATATTACCTCAAGAAACGTTCAAGAGATACAGTAGGATACGGGTTGGGAGAATCCTTATCACACGGTTGTGTGGAGTACGCCCTAATTAGCAGTCCCCTCGCTGCATTGACGCTGGAAAACCCTGACAGGCTGCTGATAATTTTACAGTGATCGCAAATGGGACACGAACTGGTCTTTCTTCACATTATTGTTTTCCATTGTAATGGAAGTGATAGCAAATGGGACACAACCGGCCAGACTATGACTGACTTGCTCTCATGCTCCAAAACAAAACAAAAAAACCCAAACCCCATGGCAACTACAGCCCTTGAAGGGCCTTGGCCTACCAAGCAACCTCTGCACAGCCCGAAGGCCTGCAGATTACGAGGTGTCGTGTGGTCAGCACCACGAATCCTCTCGGCTGGTATTTTTGGCTTTCTATACCGGGGCCGCTATTCACCGTCAGATAGCTCCTCAATTCTAATCACGTAGGCTGAATTGACCTCGAAGCATCCCTCAGGTCCAGGTAAAAATCCCTGTCCTGGCCGGGAATCGAATCCGGGCCCTTCGGGTAAGAGGCAGGCACACTAGCCCTCCACCACGGGGCCACAAAACGGAAACAGAAATAGAATGCCACTCACACTGAACTGCTTGCGACAAGATCTAACTCAGAAGTGAGAGGTTTGGCAACTCCTAACAAGACGAGCTGGCCAGAAGATGTATCTCCATGGCAACCGCAGTCGCTCCACACTCATTGCCATGGCAACCTTAACCCCCACTCCCTTTATCCCACCCCGGCAGGCAGTAAACGTACCTCCCTCTAAGAAATGTCAGAACTGAACTTTAGATATTAGAGGTATAATACATACAGTAGCGTAGCTTCTCAAAGCAGTTCCATGTGGACTTTCCATTTTCATTTCGTATTTCATGCTGTGCTGTGGACAAAGGGTAAAATACCCCATGCAGTTTATATGAACAGAAACTTACTTACAGGAAATGGTACCGAGCTCGACAGCTGCAGTCGCTTAAGTGCGGCCAGTATCCAGTATTCAGGAGATAGTGGGTTCGAATCTCACTGTCGGCAGCCCTGAAGATGGTTTTCCGTGGTTTCCCATTTTCACACCAGGCAAATGCTGGGGCTGTATCTTAATTAAGGCCACGGCCACTTCCTTCCAATTCCTAGGCCTTTCCTGTCCTATCGTCGCCATAAGACCTATCTGTGTCGGTGCGACGTAAAGCAATTAGCAAAAAAACAGGCAATGGTTCTAATTTGAAGAAGCGCGTTGTAAGAAGGGACCCAATAATAATAATAATAATAATAATAATAATAATAATAATAATAATAATAATAATAATAATAATGCCGGGGTGAGTGGCTCGGACGGTCGAGGCGCTGGCCTTCTAACTCCAGCTTAGCAGGTTCAATCCTGGGTCAGTCAAGTGGTATCCCCTGTGTATAAAGGAAAGGGTGATAGACATAAAGCTGAAAATTACAGGCCAGTCAGTTTGACATGCATTGCATGTAAGCTTTGGGAAAGCATTCTTTCTGATTATATTAGACATGTTTGCGAAATTAATAAGTGGTTCGATAGAAGGCAGTTCGGGTTTAGGAAATATTCCACTGAAGCTCAACTTGTAGGATTCCAACAAAATATAGCAGATATCCTGGATTCAGGAGGTCAAATGGACGGTATCGCGATTGGCCTATCTAAGGCATTTAATAGGGTATATCATGGAAGACTACTGACAAAAATGTTTGCAATTTGACTAGAAGAAAGAATGACTGAATGGATGATTATATTTCTAGAAAATAGAACTCAGAGATTAGAGTAGGCGTTTTATCTGACCTGTAATACTGTAATTAAGAGGGGAATTCCTCGAGGCAGTATTATTGGACCTTTATATTATGTTATAGATATAATGATATGAGTAAAGAAGTGGACTCAGAGATAAAGCTTTTTTCGGATGATGTTATTCTGTACAGAGTAATAAATAGGCTAAGTTAACAGATTGTGAGCAACTGCAAAATGACCTAGATAACGTTGCGAGATTGATAGTAGGCAATGGTTTGATGATAAACAGGGTTAAAGGTCAGGTTGTGAGTTTCACAAATAGGAAAACTCCTCTCAGTTTTAATTACTGCACTGATGGGGTCAAAGTTCCTTTTGGGGATCATTGTAAGTACCTTGGTGTTAATATAAGGAAAGATCTACATTGGGGTAATCACATAAATATGATTATAAGTAAAGGGTACAGATCTCTGATATAAAGGAGAGGGCATGTAAATCTCTGGTAAGACCCCAAATAGAGTATGGTTCCAGTGTATGCGACCCTCACCAGGATTATTTGATTCAAGAACTGGGGAAAATCCATAGAAAAGCAACTCGATTTGTTCTGGGTAATTTCTGACAAAAGAGTAGCGTTACAAAAATGTTGCAAAGTTTGAGCTTGGAAGACTTGGGAGAAACGAGACGAGCTGCTCGACTAAGTGGTATGTTACGAGCTGTCAGTGGAGAGATGGCGTGGGAGGACATCAGTAGACGAATAAGTTTGAGTGGTGTCTTTAAAAGTAGGAAAGATCACGATATGAAGATAAAGCTGGAATTAAAGAGGAAAAATTGGGGCAAATATTCGTTAATAGGAAGGGGAGTTAGGGATTGGAATAACTTACGAAGGGAGATGTTCAATGAATGTCCAATATCTTTGCAATCATTTAAGAAATGGTTAGGAAAACAACAGATAGGGAATCTGCCACCTGGGCGACTGCCGTAAATGCAGATTAGTAGTGGCTGATTTGAATTTGATCGGTACCGTATTTGAAGGTGCTCACATACGTCAGCCTCGTGTCGGAAGATTTACTGGCACGTAAAAGAACTCCTGGGGGACAAAATTTCGCCACCTCGGAGTCTCCTAAAGCCGTCAAGAGTAGTTAGTTGGACGTAAGTATTATTATTAACATTAATAATAGGTATAATACGTCCACAACCATTCCCATCTCTATTGCTTTCCAATCTGCAACTCCTTCGTTGTATCTTTAATTTCCCTGTTCCATAATATGGCCTTCCAATGACGTGCAATTACATGTCAGGGAGTCATTGAAGGTCATAGGAATATATATGCATGTGGACGGCATGGTGGTAAAATAAACTGTTGATGTGCGGCGAATTTATATATTCGTAAGATATGAGCCGACACAACTCGCGAATTGATAGTAGATCTTATGGATGAGAATCGATAGATCAAGCTCGGAACCCCGTGGTACACATCGGACCGCGTGAAAAACCGTGTAGTCACAAGCGGGTATCAATAATATTTGCAGTAACAGCTGAGAAGAAAATAGGCCAGACATCACATCTAGTATAACAGACGTCAAGGGGGGCCATGGATTGAGCCGGAATTATATACAGTTAATTATCTAACAGGCGTGTGGTATGACGTATTTCAGGTGGAGAAGGATAAACAATGGTAGCCTGCATTCCTTTGTGAATCTCTAAGAAAACGTTCCTCAATGTCAAAGTCAGATATAAAGCAGTCAGGATCGTAGTCATGTAGTTTATGAAAAGCAGCCTCGTTTTTTATTGAAATAATGAAGTTTGAATTTGTTTTAAAATGTCAATTCTTGTATAGTACAAAAAGGATCGTGAAGCAGTAGAGAGCTCAGCCCTTATATACGAATTAAAGCTCATAAAATTTAAGAAGTTGAGGCCTAAATACGTTAACAAACTAAGTATAGCATTGAGCGATATAAAATTTACACAGGCCAGTATTAATCTATAACAGTGGATTAAAAAAATCTGTACGAATTCGATCTAACCATTCTGTTCAAGTTTCAGGTTGAACTCAAGATGTTGCCTATATTTGTGAATAAGGAAGTTCATATAGAAGAGATGTCCGAGTAAACCAGTAGGATCCTGGTGGATCCACATTCTGCCGAAATGAATGAGATGGCTGAAAAAATAACCTGACGACCAATACCTATGGAGAAGCGAAGAAGTCAGATGAGTAGTCGAACCTTGCCCTTCTTGTTTACTTGTAGATGCTTATAGTAGAAGTAGATTTATTTCTTTTTAATGTCACACGGGTGATATAAAGTAAAATGACTTGAATGTTCTAACGTGCTAACGGTGTTGGTAACGTCATGTATTTCTACTACGTATATTAGAATATCGTTTTCCGTTGGTGAATACTAGGGTTAGGCGATCTTTCCTGCGTTGTTTTCCGTGTTGGTGGAACAGCTATAAGGCGTGTGTGATCTTGAATGCCACAGGTAAGTTTTGATGTGCTGATGTGTGAGATATTTGAAGTGGTGATCTTATGATAATGTATAATTCCGCGGAGTGTTGTGATATGTTTAGTGGATCGACTCAGTGATGGTTGTATGAATAATAGTGAAGCTCTTCAAAGATATTTAGCTCATTTATGTAGGGAATGATGATTTCTCATTATGTGGTGGACATTGTGTAGCGTAAAATATGTAGGGTCATCTAAAGGTATAGTTGACGGTATAAGTAGAGAATGATTTATTGAGTGGTGAATTGCGGTAGTAATTTAATTCTTTGAGATGGCCAATGGTTAGGATAATAGTATTGAGAGGTATTTCCGCCGCATATATTTGAGTTTATTAGATGAGCGGGTGACGTGAACGCTACTGATCCACGAAATATCACTGTAATATTTATCACAATGTGAAAGGTTATCATTGATTTACTCAAATAAAGTCTCAAATCCCAGGTAGATTAAGAAATACCGTCGTTACTAGCAAGAAATATGAATACGTACTTACGAGCTGTAAAGAGGAGTCCATCATGTTGCATATCGCTGCTCGCGCCGTCTTTTGTTTGTTTCTTGAGGTCCAGGGCTGGCACCGATGAATGGAAGTGCCATGTCTGTGAATTCTTATTATCTTTGTGCATTTGTCTAGCGCGGACAGTTGAAAAAGCAAAATGGAGGTGAACAACATTAAGAATGTTATCGCTTTTTTTTTTTTGACGACGAAAATCACCATGTAATATGGAAATTACAAGACCTAAATCTCGTGCCGAAGCAACCGGAAAATAGCATGATCCCTGGACCAACAGATATATTACTTTATTAAAGGAACAGCACTATTAGACAATTGACAGTTGAAGTGACACGACACCAAAGCCTTACCGTGAGCAAAGACATGACACACGAAAGTGTTGTGTTACACATAAACAAAACACGGAAGCCCTGCGACGCAGAAAAAATTGTATATAGCTGTAAGGCAGTAAAGTATGTATTCTGTAAAATTAAATATTTCCATAATTTCTTAATCTACCTGGGATTTTAGACTTTATTTGAGTAAATCAATGATTACCTTTCATATGTGACAAATATTACAGTGATATTTCGTGGATCAGTAGCGTTCACGTCACCAGATGAGCGTGTTTCGTGGCGTTGTTCGAATGCTTTTCGAAGAGTTTGGTTAGGCATGCGAGCTGACATGAGTTTAATTTGGTATCACATGGGTAGCGGAATGTATTTACGAATATACGAGTAGGATCTTCGACAAGCTACTCGAACGACAATTAGATTGTGAGATTATTGTCACCTGTACTGTAGATCAACTTGTGGTATTGCTAGATGTAGTAAGTTAGCGCTGTAGGTGTATTTTCAGCAGGATGGAATGGAGCCGATGCAACGCAGATCGTCTGGCATTTGATAGTTTTCTTATTTATGTCAGTAGATAGTACCTTATTTCAGGTGCAGCCACATGATGCCGTTGGTTGGATGGAGACATGCAGTTAGTTGATTATGGAACACTGGTATTATTATGTATTTGATGGATTTTTCGGTGTTTATCATGCGCTGTTAGAAAATTCAAGTTATTACTCAGTTAGTTAGGTAATTATAATGAAGTAATAAGAGAAGTAGAGCAGGGAGGACAGGTTCGTCTAGTAATACGCCAGAAATGAACAAACAAGATGAACGATTTGAGACTGAAATTGCTGATTTTCCATTATATTACTTTATATTTATTTAATCGAATCAGTGTTGCGTAATGATGTGATTTTAACTTAATGACTGACAATTATTTTTAAAATGGACTTGATTCTTCAATACGGTGCGGTAGCGATGCACAAGTTAATATATTTTTACGTTGCATATTCAGTTGTTCAATTGTAGTCAGTTATTTCATTTTATTAAAATTATTATACTTCCAATTTCTCATTGCAAATATTCATTTATGCTTAGTTTTAGTGAACTTATTATCTTGAAACTGATGTAAGATTATTATCGGACTAATTATTGATAGGATGTGACCGCTTCCTTTCCGAAGGGCCATGCCCTGAGTGGAGGATCATGTAAACCCCTGAAATCTAGTCGAGCGAATTATAAAATTTATTATCATCTCCGAGTTAGGCGTCCCACGAACGGTCACAATAAATAATATAATTTACAGTCAGATAGGAAAGATTACGTATTACGAAGAAGAGAAGAGTAATGTTCTACGAGTTTTCAATAGATTAACTAAATAATCTTTGATATCTGAGTTCTAGACAAAGCTGGAGATTGTTCCAAGAGCCTTACAACCAATAGACTATAATTAAGGAACGTAGGTTAAGGAACAATAATACGCATAAATGTATTTAGGGACTCAAAAGTCACTTTTAAGATTTTAGAGGAAAATTTTGGCGCACGAAAATTTGGTAAGAGAAAAGTAGAGAAGCTACCACGTAAGAATGTCCCATTTCAGGTAAAAACAACTAGTTCAATTATTTACGCGGAAATAAGTTGGTCTTAAATAAAGAAAATAATATAACCTATCTAAAAGTTATGAATTTATAGCGTACCTGCGTCTATGAAGATAGCTGGTCTCGTGCCATTTCCTCCAGAAGATATTTTGATGAGCTTCAGGTCTCTCCCTTCTAGACTTTTCCCGATGCTACTGACGCTGACGAGTTGGGGATACTTCTCGGCCAATGCATCAAGATAGGCATGAATCTAGAACAACCAGAAAATCCTGGCATTAAAATCTTCATTGTTAGCTCACTCCATTTTTAACATTAACGTTTGTGTAAGACAGATAATTACAAATTAAGACGTTTAAGTAATTGTGTTGTATACAAATGAGTGCAGATAGAATTAATCTCATAACTATACCCGTAATATTTAAAGAATTCTGACAGATAGGGCTGGAGGGAGGAGCATCAACTTTCGGATGCACGGTGTTGCCACATTCCTGCATTCCGTTCTCCTTCCCCCCGTTTCCCGTTCGTTCAGACCGCTCAGAAGTGAGATGTTTGGCAACTCCAAGCAACTCGAGCCGGTCAGCAGGCTTATCTCCATGGCAACCGCAGTGAGCACGCCCACGTTTCCATGGCAACCATACCCCCTACTCCCTTCTTAACGCCCAGGTAGGCAGTAAACGGACCTCCCTCTAAGAACCGTCAGATTTCATCTTTCGATATTAGGACCATAAATTCGTGAATGTTACATTATTGGGATGTGCCCGTCATTTTGTTTTAAGACATCGGGGAGGGACGAAATGGACTGGCTCCGCCCGGGACCACCGACGTCAATACTTGATGTTGACCCCACCTCCGCAGGCAACCAACCAGTAAGGAACGAGCTAGGCGCACGCAAGGCCATCCCCTCCCTGCCACCATTTTGCCATATCACTGAAGACCTCCATACGGTGCGAGAAAAACATGGAAAGTGAACGCAGAACATTCCCAATCGAGAGGACTCTAGAGACTTCTATTTTTGGGAAGTACTTCGAGGGGCCGGCCTTAGGGTACCCATATATTCAGGGGCAAAAAGCAGGACCGGATCATAAATATGGTCTAGTCAAGAACTTGATCGCCGACTTTTCTTGTTCCTTTTAAATGATATGAAGCGTGAAAAGCATACAAAATCATGTATTATTATTCACTTTAACATAATAAAACTTAAAAACACTCTGATTAGTAGATGTAATAAAAAAGGAAGTAATGTGTTTAAATGATAAAAATTACCGAGATTTCTTAACCTGTTATTACCGTACTGTAACTAATGCTACCGTAATATTTGTTTACATTACAACATATGGTATTACGGTACATTCACACATTGCAGCGTGAAGGCACTGACACATGCTTTCATATTTTTCACTCAAATAAATTGCCTTCAACAACTTCAAGTTTCCGAGCAGTAAGTCATAAAATTCTACAGAATTATAATCCAAGTTGCACTTTGTCGTTTTACATTCTCAGGCTTTAGCCTGGATTTTTCATTTGTCCAAATATTGTTTATTAATGAAAATACCCGTTTTGTAGGAACATTTGTAGCAGGCAAACTTCCACCCACCTCGGACAAGCTGGTGAACTAGTTGAATTTCATTCCTTTACTTTAGTAAGTGTGATATTAAAAATCTCAGCAAAAAGCACTGTGTGTAGGTCTACATGTACTGTACTTAAGTACAAAATGTAATGCACTTTGTGCATCGTTCCACTTAAACACAGAATTAAGATCTACTCATATTAACACACTGACTTCAGAACAATGTGAAGTCCATTGGTCTAAGTTTGAAGTAATAACTGTTATTTTCTAACATGTAGTTAACTGGGAGAAGGATGACGTTTAAAATTTTTCATGTCCACTAAATTTGTAGAGAATAATAATGTTTGAAATTTGATATTGTTGACATGAGCGTAGTGAGACCGTACATTAAGAGATCACGCGCGGAGAGTGAATTGTTATCAGAAGACAAACGGGAATATCGTATTTTTTTTTTTGTTAAGACGTCGTATTGAGGAAGTATAGGCCTACTTGTGTTGGTGACGAGAGGGTGAAATGACTACCTAGTTTTGATACTATTGCCCTGAAATAGGGGATTAGATTATTGTCCTGAAATAGGAGACTGAGTTATTCCAGGCTAGTGACTTGTACATTTGGTATTTTAGGAAGACAGTTGTTCCGTGGTTTCACCTGGTCATTTGAAGGTGTCATCAAGCCCTGGTAACTTAAACCCAATGTTTATGACGGTTAATCCATAAGGACATCAGAGATCAATCCGATTCGATTAAGGGCTCAGGAGACTCCCAACGATCCTGTATGACTCTGAAGTTACGGTAGTGAGTCACCTTAACAATTAACAGAAAGTCTAAAGCTCGAGTCTCGGGAGCTACACTTTCCAGAATCACGTGGATCAATCCCTGGCTTTCAATGGAAGTTGACATATCAGCTTTTAGATTATTATTGTGGTTGTTTTGAGGAAGTGAGTTTCAAACAATAATAATGTTATTTTGTTTTACGTCACACTAACTACCTTTACGGTTTTCGGAGACGCCGAGGTGCCGGAATTTTGTTCCATAGGAGTTCTTTTACGTGCCAGTAAATCTATCGACACGAGGCTGTCGTATTTGAGCACCTTCAAATACTACCGGACTGAGCCAGAATCGAACCTGCCAAGTTGCGGTCAGAAGGCCAGCGCCTCAACCATCTGAGCCACTCAGCCCGGCAAAGTGAGTTTCTTTCACTATGGTTTTCCTTATTCTTTGTCCTTCAGGCACCATTGTAAGATGATATGGCTATACGACTTTGAAATCCTAACAGAGTGATATGGATCAGCGCTTTCATATATATTATTTGACTTCATTTTAAGGATTTGCCTTGAATTCAATAAATCATATCATGCCCTTTGTTACCAACTTTTAATTTAACTGTAGAATTTGCCCGGACAAATGGTTCAGAATCAATACAAATTAACGGCTCTCACCATCAACACATGGGTACGCCACTTTGATACTGTACCTGTTTTTTACTAACACCAACAGTAGGTATAGTGGAGAGTTCAGCGGCTGCCACCGCCGCAGGTCCACCGCAGAGGCTTCCTCCGCCACCTCGTCCTCACGCTCTAGGGGAGAGCCCTCCTCCTCCGCCACCGCCACACGCTCTCGGGAGCGGCCTCCTCCTCACGCTGGCTAAGAGTGCGACCCTAACCTCACATCCGCCATCTTGGAGGGGCTTAACGTAAAACGTACCTTTTATGCGTAAAAGAGCTAGCCTAACCTCACGGAAGGGCCTAACCTCAGTTTTTCAGCAGGATGCCCTTCCTGACGCCTAATAGAGTGAGCTCAACCTTACATCTGCTATCTTGGAGGGGCTTAACCTAACAAAGACAGCAAGCCTAACTTTATGGAAGGGCTTACCTCTGTTTTACGGCTGGATGCCCTTCCCTATGCCAATTGCACAAGATGGCGGCTATAGATAACTCCTCATGAGACGCCTTAAGGGTGCTTGCGCAAGATGGCGGTCGCAAGATGGCTGCTATACATAGGCTTTCATGAGATGCCCTTGGGATGCTTGAGCAAGATGGCGGACACAAGATGGCGGCTATGAGACACCTTAAGAGTGCTTGCACAAGATGGCGGCTGCAAGATGGTTGTTATACATAGCTTCTTATGGGACTGCTTAAGGGTGCTTACACAATCGTGCTGCTATCTTTAGCTACTTACCTTTAAAATGTGGTGGCGGCAATTTGAAAAATTCTACGTGCGCTTTTGCCAGCTGTCATCCTTCATCTTGCATCGCAAACCTCAGTGCTGCACTCTTTAGCTACTTACCTTTGAAATGTGGTGGCAGCAATTTGAAAATTTGTAGAAATCTTGTGATCATAGCAAAGTTCTAACCACGTAGCCGTGGATTTCGAACTCCGCATGCTGACGTAGTATACCACGTGACCGTGACGTCACGACCACGTGCTCTTGTTGGTAAACAAAGCCACGTGCGTTTTTGACAGCTGTCATCTTGACGGACCCTAACCTCACTTTGAAGGACAATAGAGCATCGCTAACCTCACTGCTGCCATCTTTACGGCGCTAAACCTCAAGGCTGCCACCTTATGCATGTTGTAGTGCGGAATTTAAAATCCAACAACAGAACATCGCTAACCTCACTGCCTTCCAGACGGGGTTAAACCTCACTGTTGCTATCTTGGTTATACGCTTTTGTGTTAGTTTACTGTTAATCGCTAAGCTGTTCGCATCATCGAAGTAGCGAGTAACAAGTGTCTAGCAGATTTAAAGAAGAATATGTTAGCAGAAGGTAAAAGTCCGTCATGGAAAACCCTATTTCTAGGTATATTTGCAAAGAGTGTGGAAAAGCATTTTCCCGAAGCTATCACAAGGGACGTCATGAGATATCATGTAGGACAATTTTTCACTGCAAACATTGTAGAAGAGAGTTCAAGAACGCATACAACGCCCAACGTCATGAAGCCTCGTGTAATGTAGCTTCATCGAGAACAAAATACAAAGAGCTCAACCGTATTCAAGCGAACACTGATTTATTTTTAAAAAGTACACCTCTGCGAGAGATTTTTAATTCTCCCTTGTTGTCTAGGCCTGCTACAAGTTCTGTTACTAAGCACAAACTTCAAGATAAAGAGAGGCAAGATCATGATTATGATAATAAGGATAATGATGTTGATCAAAACAGTAGTAAAGGGAAAGTAGAAGTAGGAGAAGAAGAAGAAGAAGAAAACGATCTCAATGTTTCATTGCCATTACCGCTTGATGATTTTACTTCATTTTCTAAAACTGCTACGCGTTCTGTCGCAGTGCAAACATCTCAAGAAGAGATGCAAGATAAAAAAGAAAATTTCAACGCTTCATTGCTATCGAAACAAGTTAAGTTTGCACCTAGAAACGCTACTGCTAAAGCACGTACTGCATCAAAACAAGTCCCTACACATCAACTGTCTGCATATAGGTTCAAAGTTCATAACAAGCCTCTGTTAATCTACGTAGACATAAGATACTGTAAAGACCCCAACTTACTCGTAAAACGTTTGCAACTGCTAAGAGCCTATCATGATGCTGGTTACACAGCGTACGAAGCAGATATTTTTGAAATAGAGCATAAATTACGCCGTGTAGGTATTATTAAGTAATCGCTCTCTCTCGACAGTACAACAGCTTAAACTCCTTCCTACAATCCCAGCGCTTACCCTCACCTAAGTCATCCTTCTGTAGTATATAGTCGATCGAGTAGCTATATTCGTATAGATTATTTTCCAACAGTCTCCCTTCCTTAGGGTGTTAACTCCGCCTCTAGATGTAGAGCCGGTCTCAAGCCCGGATAAAGAGAGGAGAGGCACCCTAGCCCATTTGCCCTTTAGCCCATTAACCCTTTAGCCCATTAACCCTTTAGCCCATTAGCCCTAGGAGGAGGAGGAGAAGGACGCAGTCAGGAGGAGGAAGTGGAGGAAGAGTCCTTTCATCCTTTTGCCCTTGTAATAAGCCCAGATGCCCTTCCTGACACAAAATTTACAATGTAAGTTCCTCAGCGAGAATCATTGTCTTTACAACTACTTACACGGTTTTAGAGAGTAAAACACGGTGCCGGCACATAGCCTATTCCTGTCCAAGGAGCCTGCACAAGGCTTAACGTCCCCATCCGACAGATGAATCACCATCAACATCTTGTACCCGCAATCATTCTCGCTACTTCTGTTACTTTTCGGGAGATAGCGGGCTCGAACACCTACTGTCGGCAGCCCTATAAATAGCAAATGCTAGGCGGTGGCTAGCCGCTGCTAACCCTTTCCTGAACGATCGTCAGTCTTTCTGACAACGTGTAATATGGATCTGACCGAATGCCCTTCCTGACGGCATAAGTTGCCAGGATTTGAATCGCGGTATCCATCATTTTATTTCTGTAAGTGTCTGACTTGCGTGTATGCAGGAACAAGGTCATGCGTATTTTTTTGCTGAGATAACATGCTACTTTCGTTCACGTTCTAAGCAAGCAAAAACTCACAGTACTGCGTCCATTTAGTCTTACAACTTGGCTGTTTGAAGTGGCTCAGTTATTATTCCTGAAAAGGAATATATATTGTATAATAGCATTTTTCTCATTATCTTTCTATGATCCAGATTTTTATTAGTCCACATCACCATTGGTCCTGTTTAGTCTGGAGAATTGAGGTCCTACTATACATAGATTGTAAACTTACTAGGAGTATAGTCGAAGATATACAGCATTAGCTGCGATCCTCGGGCACTGAGCTGAGTCAACATCTACGGTATACCCTGCCTGTTATCTTGGAGAGCGTAAACGGGACGTTGAGCTAGTTGACGAATTAGTCATCGGGCATTGAGCTGAGCTAACATCTATGGGATTATCTCCTGCCTGTTAGCGACCTGTTACGACTAGACTGAGCCCGGATCGAACCCGGAAACGCCAAAGTGCCAGAATTTAGCCCCTCAGAAGTTATGCCGTGCACGACCAGACTGAGCTAGGATTGAACCCAGCAACACCGAGGTGCTAAAATTTTGTCCCTCAGAAGTTCTGCTGTGCACGACCAAACTGAACTAGGATCGAACCTAGATACGCCGAGGTGCTAGAATTTAGTCCCTTAGAAGTTCTACTAAGCACCTTCAGACTGAGCCAGGATCGAACTTGGAGACGCCGAGGTGCCAAACTTTGGTTCTTCGAAAGTTCTTCCGAGCACCTTCAGACTAAGCTAAGATTAAACCTAGAGACACCGATGTGCTATAATTTTGTCTCTCAGAAGTTATTCCGAGCACCTTCAGACTAAGCTAGGATCGAACTCGGAGACGCCAAAGTGTAAGACTTTCGTCCCTCAAAAGTTCTACCGGCACGACGTATACCAGACTAAGCCAGAATCGAACCTGTTATGTTATAATGCTAGCGCTTCTAAGCTACTCAGCCCGGCGAGAGAGTGCAAGCTACCCCTGTTACTTTTGATGTAAGCTGTAAGCGAGTAGTGAACTTTGTACTGGGCGAAACTCGCTGAAGCATCACATTCCAGCAGTGTCCATGTGCTCGCCGACCTGATGTAGCTTGTGTGTGTGGGTGGGTTTGCTTTCAAGCTCACTCTAATACAACGTTTTAGTAAAACGAATCCCTAATATTTTTTCTTGCTCGAAAAGGACTTACACATTGATGTTAGAACTCTAGAGTATGCTTATTCGAAACCCGGTGATGGTACATACCTACTCGCAAGGCATAACTCCCGAATTACACTAGGGAGCGGCTAGCTGCTTCCCCGCTCCTAGTCCTGTTTTACGGCTGGATGCCCTTTCTGACGCCGCAGGACTGGGATTCAACCTGTTACCCTTCCTGACGTAACAAAACCGGTATTTATTTTTGCTAAGTCACTACCGTTTCGCTTGCTCAAGGGCATGTCAGATGCAAGTCAGGCTAAGCAGCATTCGCCTAAGGTTGTAGTTGCTTCAACATGCTTTAACTCGAATCCTAAAACGGAGCCGTTGGATAGGGACCGTCAACAAAGAAAATAGCGCATAACAAATTGCCTGTGTAAAGTAGCAAGCATGTGGATTTAGCTAGCACTTTGTTGATGGTCGCTGTAAAATTACCCACTACCACATGTCGAAGGTATGTAGCTAAAAATAGCACTACGATGCTTTGTTGATTAAAGATGGTTACAGTTGCATGTAGAATTGCCCGCTACCACGATAAAGATAGCAGCTCGGTGCTCTGTTGATTAAAGATGGTGGATGACAGCTGACGGAATTTCTTAAAATTGTCCGCCACTACGATAAAGATAGCAGCACGGTGCTCTGTTGATTAAAGATGGTGGATGACAGATGTCAAAAAAGCACATAGAATTTAAATTACCCACCACCACCACCGCCACTACATGTCAAAGAATAAGGTTTAGTGTCATAAAGATGGCAGCACGATGCTCTGTTAATTAAAGATGGCTGCTTGTCAAAAAGCACGTAGAAATTGCCGCCACCACATTTCAAATGTAGTGCCGTAAAGATAGCAGCACTAAGGTAAGCGATGCAAGATGGCGGATAACAATTACCGTCACCACATTTCAAAAGTATGTAGCTAAAGATAGCAGCACGGTGCTTTGTTGATTAAAGATGGCAGCTTGTCAAAAAGGCACATAGAAATTTTCAAATTGTCCGCCACCACGTTTCAAAGGTATGTAGCTAAAGATAGCAGCACGATGCTCTGTTGATTAAAGATGGCTGCTGTCATAAAAGCACGCGGGTTTGTTTCCAAACAAGAGCACGTAGGATTTCTCAAATTGCCGCCACCACATTTCAAAGGTAAGTAGCTAAAGAGTGCAGCATTGAGGTTTGCGATGCAAGATGAAGGATGACAGCTGTCCAAAAGGCACGTAGAATTTTTCAAATTGCCGCCACCACATTTCAAAGGTAGGTAGCTAAAGATAGCAGCACGATTGTGTAAGCACCCTTAAGCAGTCCCATAAGAAGCTATGTATAACCGCCATCTTGCAGCTGCCATCTTGCGCAAGCACCCTTAGGGTGTCTCATAGCCGCCATCTTTTGTCCGCCACTTTGCGCAAGCATCCCAAGGGCGTCTCATAAAAGTCTATGTATAGCAGCCATCTTGCGACCGCCATCTTGCGCAAGCACCCTTAAGGAGTCTCATAAGGAGTCATCTATAGCCGCCATCTTGTGCAATTGGCGCCGGGAAGGGCATCTAGCTGTAAAACAGAGGTTAAGCCCTTCCATAACGTTAGGCTTGCTGTCGTTGTTAGGTTAAGCCCCTCAAAGATAGTAGGTGTAAGGTTAAGCTCACTCTCTTAGGCGTCAGGAAGGGCAGCCGGCCGTAAACTGAGGTTAAGCCCCTCCGTAAGGTTAGGCTAGCTCTCTTTGTTAGGTTAAGCCCCTCCAAGATAGTGCATGGGAGGTTTGGGTCGCGCTCTTAGGCGTCAGGAAGGGCATCCGGATGAAAAACTGAAGTTAGGCCCTTCCGTGAGGTTAGGCTAGCTCTCTTACGCATAAAAAGTTACGTTAAGCCCCTCCAAGATGCCGGATGTGAGGTTAGGGTCGCGCTCTTAGCCAGCGTGAGGAGGTGGCCGCTCCCGAGGGCGTGTGGCGGTGGTGGAGGAAGAGGGCTCTCCCGAGAGCGTGAGGAGGAGGTGGCGGAGGAAGCCTCTGCGGTGGGCCTGCGGCGGTGGCGGCCGCTGAACTCTCCACTATACCTACTACCAACACTTGGTTTTAGAGACAGTCGCTTGCACAAACACACGCTATTGATTTATGCCTTGAAACCGGGCCATAGATTAGCAAACAACACTACTCCGTTCGTCCATAATCAAACGCACACTCGTTACGCATATCTTTAAGATTATACATAAAAATGGTTATTAGTATCATTTAATTAATTGAGTTAATGGTGGTCATTATAATATTGAGAGTGACTAGTAGTAGTTGAATGTAATCATCGCGTGGTGAGTTTTTTATTAGAGTAGAATCCAATTTTAATCTCGCTCATTGTTAATTAAACAATTAACTCGGCAAATATTTGATTTTATTCAACTTGATTTTAAATTGACCAGCAATCCTAAGGTTTCATCATTAATCGATAATGCTTTAGTTATTGTCCAATTTGCAAGTATCGTAATGAATCAGTTAAGGTGTTTGTGTCCAATCTTATTTCGATCTTCACTTTAATTAATTACAGAAGGTTTGTTTATTAAATCAGATTAAGACAATTTGAATTGTGAATTAGTTTTATGTGCATTACATTTCTGAATGTCATAACTATAGTAAGCTTAGTAACTAACCTTTGAGAATTTTTATATCATAATTTCCTTAAACATTTCATGAATTCAGTTTGTTTTTATTGTTGGCTGCTTATTTTAATCAATTTCGTTTGGTTCTCTAGTGAATAAATACTGAAATAAGACCAGCCTGTTTTATTACGCAGCTTAGCCGTAGTTAGAGACATTTATGTACCTAACTTTGAAGTCGGATGCACTACGGCCTGAGAGAAGAGGATCTCTGTAAATATTTGAACGAGCGCCGAGGTAAGAACCAAGAACCAACATTCTCATACTAACAGCGTAAGTATACAAAGGGTGAAATACATACATACATACATACATACATACATACATACATACATACATACATACATACATACATACATACATACATACATACATACATACATACATATATATACATACATACATACATACATACATACATACATGATGAAACCATTCAATAGCATGCTAATAGACATGTCATGAAGCCCAGCGAGACAGATACGCCGTTTTCCGTATCATTCTATGAAATATTTGGTTGTAACAGCATGTTATGCCCGGTCCGGCATACGAACGACGCCGCGCGAGCTCGGATACAGAAGCTCTCGGTGCGCATACAAAGAGGGAGAGCTTAAGTACAGCGTGGCCTTGGTATTGCGCTCTCTATCATGGAAGCGAGCGCGAGATAGGACGCTACGCTCAACTGCTGCCTATGTCAGGAAGCGGAGTTAGTTTACAGGGTTCTAACGTGAAAACTGGATATTCCCACCGATTTCCCTGCACATTCTTGGATACCAACCCACAAATTTCACGCATTAATAATAATAATAATAATAATAATAATAATAATAATAATAATAATAATAATAATAATAATAATAATAATAATAATAATAAGGAAATTTCGTCACTATCCTAAGACAACACAAGTAAGGAATCAATAAACTCGGCATAATTTTTAGTATTTGATAATGTAAAAAGATGAATTACTTATCGAGCGCATATATAATGACGCACTTTAGATATACGAGCGGTGATGGAAACCATATGTCGCTAGTACTTATCTCAACGCAGATAGGGGACTCCCCATACCCCTTTCTTCGCACGCTAAATGAAAGAGAATGCTTTAGAAATTACCATTAAACCTGTGATGCTATTTAAATTAAAATAGTTCAGTAGATAGATGATGTCAAGATAAGGGAATGCAGACAAGTAATATTATTGCAGGCTAAATGAATATGTTTATAAAGAACGGGTGACGTTGCTTCAAATCGTCATGACGTAGTGCGTTGGCAACAAACATAATAAAATAAATGTTGTCAGCTTAGCCAGGAAAGAGTACCATCAATGAATAATGACGCTCACGAAGGAACAAACAGATCAGTGAATATTTCTTTCTATAACGAACGGGAATCGAGTAGCGGTCTTCAGAGACAGTAATCGCTACTTGCGTAGTCCATCTCGAGTATATGAGTGGATCCATCAGTGTCATACTATTTGGAAGTCGTATAAACAGTGCTTCAAGTAACCGATTCCTGATTCTGTTCGCATGTATGAGAGTGCTACTCGAACCCAGGATTCACCACGTCGATATCGCGCCTGTGATTTCATTTTATGCTATATAATTATCAGATCATTTTTCCTGTTTGGGTCCCTTTCTTGAGACGACTCAAGACTGTGACCTCCATTTTAAATATCATGATATAATTGAATGATGACTTACCTCAGCAAGACGATTGAACTTGGTGAAAGAAATTGATCCATTTCTGAGTTCATACTGAGATGCAGGTTCTTGTTCAAGCGAGCTGTAAGAAAAAATTAGCGTTGTTAATTAACTAGAGCTTGACAATAGCGTGAGGTACAGTACGTCATTCCTGTCCGGGATCAAGAAGAGCTTTAATCTCTGTTATGTTCGTTTGTTTAGCAATACTTAGAGGCATGATTTTTTCGCTTTAACGATAAACGCGACAAACAAATTTTTAAGCGATTTTGAGATAACTAAAAGAATCATATGATTCTGGTTACGAAATCGGTGATTTTGTTTTCGCGAATTACAGCGAATTAAAGCGATGAGGCCAGTTTAAAGCGAAATGCACTTATTTTGCGATAAGTGCGAAAATGCAGCGAAATTACTTGAAAATAACGATCTTGAAATTGTATTCGAATATCACGCGTGTGAAGAGAAACAGATGACAGAAGAACGATGTCTCAATTCGACAGAGAGTATCTCTTCGTTTTCATTAAAATTTTAAAAACCCTTGATGGTATGGCGATATAGAGTGGCAGCTGCGGCCATATATAGTGAAAGGGCAATTTGTTATTAATCTTGAATAGGCCTATATTATAGTTCTAATCAAGATTAAGTTACATAAGGCATAATGAATGATTAACAATTTTGTTTCTCTTTATCTATTTTTCACATAAATAATTCACAAATCTCACGAATTAAACTTTTTGTGAATAATTTTACGAAATGATTAAAGCGAATTTAAAGCGATGGGGTCAGCCCTATTTCGCGAAATAACGCGAAAAATTGTTTTCTTTTCGCGAAATCGAACAAAAATTAATGCGAAAAAAACATGCCTCTAGCAATACTCCATGACTTACCCGTAGTGGAGAGTATCCTGTATTCGGCTGGAATTTGATTTATGACAAAATTATCTATGTTTATGAGGAGTATTTTGAAGATTTATATGCCGTTTTTAAAGGGTTAGTCTAGGGATCAAAATGTTGTGCGTTGTCGTGAATTCATCTCATGAGAAGAGGAAATCGCGTAAATTGTATGTTAAGAAAGATATATATCTCAACTCGTGCAGAATGCTCATATCATAGGAGGACAACAACACATATCGATGGCTTACTTCTAAAACCTCGTATGACCCAAAGCTCTTCTTAACCATTATATTCCTTAAGACTGGTCGCGCTTCCCAGCCACATATGTATATGCAGTCCATCAGTATACTTATCGTTGTGTTCATTTTCCTGTGACAGTATGTAAAGAAAACTAGACCTTACCATACCGTGTTGTAGGGATGTTGTTTGCTAGCGAATGTACTCACTCCTACAGTATAATGTATTTAAGGTTCATTTTTCTTTACAGAGCACCATAGGAAAATGAACACAACGAAAATTGTTCTGATGGGTTGCATATTCACACGTGGCTGGGAGGCGTGACCAGTCATAAGGAGAATAACGGATTGCAAGAACGTCGGGACATACGAGGTTTTAGAAGTTAACCATCGATATGGCATGCAGCTTGCGACATTGCACAGAAAACTTTTAGTTCCGGCGAGTCATGCACATAATTGAGAATCGCCCTGCGGATTTTCGGTGTCCCAAGAACAGTACCTCAACACGAGTTAACAATCCATACTTGAGGCATTGCTAATGTAGTATAATGATTATCTGTACAATCATTGATCAGACTCTTTAAAATAATAGCGCATCTCATTACTGTTAATGCTATCTTCATTATATTATAGCTGCAAACTAAGTATTAAAACGGTTACAAATTCAACACCTAAGAACAATAAAAAGGACGCTTGTATCATCATTTCCCACACATAAAAGTTGCATTGACCAACGCACACAGAAATACACAATGTGTACACGTCTAATACTAGATTTTTATCTGCATTTTCTCTCCCGTTATTCAAAACAAGTCCCTTTCCCATCTGTTTGCATGTTACTTATACATCAATCCCCTAACGGGAAATGCCGCTCACTGCAAACGTGCCTCACTTACTCAAACTACATTTAACTTCGAACTATCCACTTCCCTTTTAAGAAAATCAATCTGTCCCGATGATTCCGACTTCCAATGTTCTGCACTCCATCTTACAGAATAATGCTATTCTCCTTTCTGATACGTAATCACCTGAATCCGAGACCGAAACGGGGAACTGTTTAACATGAGGGAAAAGCATTCCCTAGACTGCAAACCAGTGATATACAGACATGGAGAATAGTGGGCCAGAACCCCAGCCCTTTGGTCTTCTGTTTCCGTCTCGGTGTCTTTTACAGTGCCTACTTTCTAAACACTTTTCTAAAGCTAAACAAGATCTAATGGTTTTTTTAAAAATGTAGTTATTTGTTACCATGTTAGACATTCATCTAATTAGTTAACTTCATTTTACTATTGTCCGACTCGTTGGCTGAATGGTCAGCGTACTGGCCTTCGGTTCAGAGGGTCCCGGGTTCGATTCCCGGCCGGGTCGGGGATTTTAACCTTAATTGGTTAACTCTAGCGGCCCGGGGGCTGGGTGTTTGTGCTGTCCCCAACATCCCTACAACTCACACACCATACATAACACTATCCTCCACCACAATACCACGCAGTTACCTACACATGGCAGATGCCGCCCACCCTCATCGGAGGGTCTGCCTTACAAGGGCTGCACTCGGCTAGAAATAGCCACACGACATTTATGTCGATGTTACAACTATTTGCACAAAAATTTGTGACGGGAGACTGGGATCTAGGAAGGGTAAGGGTTATTCTGCCCGAAGGCAGGTCCGAACCTCCGCAGAGGTGTTCCTGAGCCGGAGTTTACGTGCGGTAGGGTGGCCAGTTCCTTTCCGCTCCTCCATTCCTTTACCCCCAACCAACAGCGCGTGGCAACCCATCCAAATACTGACCACGCCCAATGTTGCTTAACTTCGGAGATCTCACGGGATCCGGTGTTTCAACACGGCTACGGCCGTTAGCTGGGATCTAGGAAAAGGTATGGTAAAACGAAGAAAATAGTAGGAAGATGTGCATTGAGACAAAGAAACGAATGAAAAAGAAGACTAGTAGAATGGTGCTATGAGTAGAAATATTTTGATAAAATACCAGTACTTTAATATTGGTACACACTAGTGAGACCTGCAGACATGCCAGACAGACATGCAGATATTCAGGAACCAGGCACTGGATGGAGAAAAATAATCCCATCCGCGGAAACTGAAATTCTAGGATGTAACGTAAGGAAGGAAAGGTGAAAAACTGACAAGTTAAAGAACAGAAAGGTGATTTTTCAAAGGGGAGATGTCCAGAAACACCATACACCGTAGATGAAGAGGAATAGTCACCAGTTTTAAGAAGGACTGTAGGTGAATAAAAAAAGATATATCGGATTTTAATTCAGGTGATACTAAACTGAACTGATAAAAGACTGAATTAAAATGTAGTAAATGGAAAAAGTTAACAATAACTTGTGTTACGTACCTCTCAAGATCACTCACCAACACGTCGAACTCAATATGCTGAGAGCCTAGGACATTTCGCACTTGTTGGTACTCTGAAGGAGATACCAAAATTCGAGATGGTTTTCCAACTCGCGGACTGTCCCAGAAGTCGAGGACATTCGTTAGAGGGGACAGAGCCTTCACTGCTCTCTCGTTAAGAGCTTCTGTGTCGAGGATCTTGTACCTGAAAATAGAAGGAAAAAATTTTACGTACAGAAAATATTGTACTTGCATTCTTATGTATTTTGCCTTTTATTAAATAAGTACATAATTGTCTATAATTCTTCGTCTATCGCTGCTGATATTGCTTTATTCACCTTTCTATGTTCTAAGTCCCTTTAATGACCGATTAAGTGGAGAACTGTCTGTATCCATCTTTCTGATACTTCATCTGTATTTAAGACTTTTGAAGTACGTTCTTATCAGTTTCTCTAATTCTGCTGTGGGCTGCCTAGTTCATTCTATTAGGATACGTTTAAAGTAAAAGAAGAGGAGAACAATTCTTACGAGTGTTGTATAATTAATGGTTTGTACCACAGATTTCAATTACTGCTTCTATCGCCAACTTGCTGGCCGGAGTTGAATTAAATTGAAGTAAACGCACGTTTATGTTATTCTAGTTGTAATATTAATAATATATATTGTTTTTACATCCCACTAACTATTTTTACGGCTTTGGAGACGCCGAGGTGCCGGAATTTAGTCCAGAAGGAGTTCTTTTACATGCAGGTAAATTCACCCACACGAAGCTGACGTACTTGAGCACCTTCAAATGCCACCGGACTGAGCCAGGATCGAACTTGCCAAGTTGGGGTCAGAAAGCCAGCGCCTCAACCGTCTGAGCCACTCAGCCCACCAGTTGTAATTTTAAAGGGAATGTAAATTTTAATATATTTGCGATATCGATGTGCCATCGTTTGTCCCCTAAATTATCATATTTCCACTGATATGATCATTTATCCGCATCTTATATTAATTCAAAGTGAAGTGTTTATGGGGAATGTCTATGTCCAACATGGAATTTGAAAGGGAAGACAGAAATATAAGTACGCCTATTGCCATTCAAAGTGCTTTTCTTGTTAGTTCCGGGTACATCAGGTAGTCTAGTACTAAATGAAAGAATTCCTAGCTTCTTGGAAAACAAGAGCAGCAGACTGGAAAACTGTCTATGCCGGTGATCTGAAAATTCAAATTTTTATTCCACTCCCAGAATTGTTATCCAGAGAGCGGAGAGCGGAGTCGTATAGCAGCCCAGCGCTCGATGAGAGCACACCACGGAGAGCCAAGCACCGACCGAGCAAGCACCCTGCTATATGTCTTTTCACGAGAGTTTAATCCTGATGTATAAACATGGAATGTCCACGCCTCCGCCAAAGAAAGAGTTGTGATTCGCTGAGCGTGAAGTACCGACCTCCACCCCGTCAACGTCTCGTGTTCGGACGTACAGGGCTGCGCATCACATACGACAACTGTGCGAAGATCTGAATTTCTGAATAAACGACTAAAACTGGATTCTGTTCACTTAGTTTATTGAACACATTCACAATGCACTGCCTATGGTCGGTTCTAAGCGGTTTACCTCTTTTGTGCTTCACTACACGCGATGGTCCAACCTCTTGCTCCATTTCGCTCACTATAAATACTGACACTGACTGCTGTTGCAACATGCAACACCTTATCTCCACCCTGTACAGCTTGGGACTTTCCCTCACTACGAGAAGACTTCCTGTATTACACAACGCCTTGTGCCTTCATTTCTCGTTATTTAATCATTATTTTATTAAAAAGAAACCATATATATAGCGGTATATATGAAAACCATATTTTAACTTGACTACGTACTCTTCCAAACTCTCTAAATGTAATAAACTAAAGTAAAATAAAATTAACGCGACGAACTATTTTTCTTCGAGCTCACGTACAGTCGAGTGAGTGCGACGGTTGCTTCTCCAATCAACTACGTCTATGTCCACGTGCATAGGCAAGGTGCCCCGCCTATTTTTTACATCAGGATTATAGTCTCGTGAAAAGCGGTATACCAGCCAGCTCGTATCCCGCCAAGTGACTCCTCGAGCCCCCGCTCAGTCTGCCAGCCAATCAGAGGGCAGGACCAAGACCGGCAGCCAATAGCAGCCACCAAACAACCACGCCAGCCAGCCTGCCTAACCACTGTGCGGGCAAATAAGCATATTTGTCCAGTGCTCAGTGCAGTTATCTGTTTGTATCTTGTCTCGGCGTGATCCGATCAAAACTATACGAGTGGAACCCACTGAGTGCGCCAAACCAGATGCAGGTCCTCGAAAGTGTTTGACCATTTCCAATGCTTCATTGCACCCCTGAACCCACAAACCACACTTCCTAACCCTAAGTCGGGACCACCCTGGTGGATCGAGTAGCCAAGACCCCGGCTCTTCCCATCAATCACCATGAGTACCGACTCCAGCTTCAATTACAGCGATTGGTCCTGGACATCCCCACCAGTCCCAGAACAGACCCCCTCCTATCAGACGACAGCTATGAAACCCCATTCCATTATGTCCGATTCGACTCCCCATTCCCCACCTTAGAAAAATGCGACATTATAATATTCCTACTCCATATATCTGGCCCAGTCCCACTCACATGGAAAGCAGTATTACAGTCTATCGAACCCATCCTAGAAGACCTCATCGCAGTCGCCGAAGAAACACACAATAACGTCCTCCTAATCACTCCTATCAAGAAAAAATATAACTCCATCATAATGGAAACAATCCAAAACGCCGGCCTACCACAACCAATTCTGGTAAATCCCCTCCACCACAGCTCAACTCCAAGCTTCACCTCCGAAAAATACCAGAAACCCAAGATGCCAATACGATCACAGACCCTCAACCACCAACCCGCTCCAGACTATCCCAAACAGATACACCGAAACCAATCCAAAAAACCAAGACCAAAATAACCCAAACTAAACCATTCACATCCCCACTCCACCCCCAGAACCCACGCCTATCGAATCCACAGCAGTCCAAACCGACCCACAACCTCTCTCACCACCACAGCCACCTCCACTACCCCCGTCACCCACCCAAGCCACTCAAGCCCAAACCAACCCACAGCCAATCCACACAGATACCAGCACACAGACTGGCAGCAGGCGTGGAAAACCTGCTTCCAGGTCACGAACATGAACCCACACTCTCCCACGCCCATCCCTAATGACACAGTGCTTTAATTGTCTCAAACTACATCATTCTGCAGCTTCATGCTCAGAACACACCCGTTGCAATATGTGTGGCGGTCCGCACCGTCACACAGATTGTAAGGTGCCTCGGGACCAGGCGAAGTGTGCCAACTGGCAAGGCAGTCATGCCGCTTCGTTCCGTGGCTTCCCATTCATTAAAGAGGCAATTAAGGCACACTACAGACAATCACGTCACCTCCGTCCAAACCCACAGCCACCCCCAATACTCAGCCAATCAGTCCGACCACCCCCACCTCCAAACCCAAGACCCGTCACACCCCTCCCCATCCCACTCATCCCAGACACAAATACCCTTTTACAGCTATTATTACTAAACCTATTCACGATCCAAACTAGGCACCCACCCCCAGCGCCACCCCAATACCACCCAGAAACCCCGGTCCCACCACCCCCGCCAAGTAATCAATCCCACCAAGCCCAGTAAAACCATACGAAAGTTCTCACTTCCACCAAGAAACTGCCTCCTAGCCTCACATTACCTCAAAGTCCACCCCCAAACAAAGTCTAAAAACCACAAAAGAATCAGTACAGCCTCATAAAAAAAAAAGCAATCACCACAACCATTACCGAAGCACTGGAAACCGACAGGACGCCTCAGCGGGATGCATAAATGCCGTATATCCACATGCTGTTTTTTCTAAATTAAAAATCGTGTCACCGACACTAACACACCTGAATACATGATTAAAATGCATGTATTCCGGCAAACAATCCAACGACAGGGCCCGGTATAGTTAAGCAACATCGGGCGTGGTCAGAGTCTGGATGGGTCACCCACCAGGCTCGGCCCTTGTCGCTGGTCCGAAATAATTTAGAAACAATTTGAATTATTACTTACACAGCCATGGTCCACACAACGCGAAGGTTGAACATTACCTAATTTTCACTTCACCGTAAATCACGATGTTTGTTTGTCCAACCCTTGTCCCGTTTCCCTACGGGGTCGGGTATGAGGTGAGATGAATTTGTCGTGGCGGTTTTTTTACGACCGGATGCCCTTCCTGACGTCAACCTCATCAGAGGAGTTAATGAGAGATGAAATGAATGACGTGATATATGATAGTAGGGAGAGGGTGAAACCCGGTGCCGGCACATAGCCTACTCCTGTCGAATAGCACCAAGGGGTCTGCTCAAGGCTTAACGTCCCCATCCGACGGACGAATCACCATCAACAGCGTCATATGCCCTCACTCCATATGAGCACTGCGGAGAGGTTTGGAATTTAATCCAGGCTTTTGGCACGCAATCTAGTGATTAGAAATTGTATACCACCACCTCCCCTACCCTGCCGGCCAACATTCTGATGGTGAAAATTTTTTCGACCAACGGGACTCGAACCGGCTAACCTCGGTGTTAGACCGTTTTTAGACTTCAGCGCCTTAACGATCATGGCCACCAGGCGGGCTTCACCGTAAATCACGATACAGACGATTAACTTCAATATTATCATTATTATTATTATACATATTTTCCTGAACAGGCCAGCAGAGGAGCGCAATTAAGCGCACCGGTACTGATATCCAATAAGGCCCCCCGTCGGGGGTGCCCTAAGAGTAACATTTGGGCGAGCCGTATAGCGCTGTCCCTAATGGCTGCTTTCCATGTTGTCAGCTCCTACGCTGACAGTCTTCTTATGAAATGGCTATGACGAGTGCATTCGTTGGCCAGTGCGCGTGTGCTGCTACCAAACGGTGGAATAAGACACTAAGTTACACGTCACCGCCTTCAAAAGTGAAATGTGAACCATACCCGGACGTACAAAAAATAAAATGTAAAACAATATTGTACCTCCTTCATAAATTAGAAGGCTACACGCACCAAGAAAGCGTACACACTAAGAATAGTGGGCGCACGAACACTTACTTCTAAGTTATAAATGAGAAGTAGTGCGATTAAAGTATTCAGGCACTATAGGCATATACCTCCATCATAACGGAAATTGTGAAATTACCAGCATTTTCCTCCAGAGCGACAGTGGGCTTGTCAGCTGATAGACACACATTGCCAAGACACTAGCGGCAGGAAATGGCACCACTGTAGGAGTCCTTTGTAGGACAATGCATTGACATAACACAAATTTGAATTAACTTTCTTTTTCTTTCGGAACCCATTTTCACCAAACACCACACTATACCAGTGTAGTTCTCGGTCGGTTGGTAGGCCAAGGCCCTTCAAGGGCTGTAGTGCCACGGAGTTTCGTTTTTTCAGAGTATGTGCAGAAATATGTTGTAGAAATGATCGCAAGATTTGTTCAAAGAATGCATTTTTAAGTGATTCTGAAGGGAATCGTTGCTACAGTGTCAAGGAATTATTTTCAGCACTGTTATTGTTTCAGGTTAGGAGCTTGAGGCCTCGTTGTTGTCTGTAGTAGTAGTAGTATGGTGTTATTGAAGCTGCTTTTGAGGATATGCCGACCATGTGACTTTCCAACATCTGGAGGCCGTCGGCTGGGCATCAGCCTCTAAAGTCCTTAGTGCGATGTATGTTAGATTAGATTTTTTGTTTGTTTGTTTGTTTGTTTGTTTGTTTGTCTGTTTGTTTTTTGTTTGTTTGTTTGTTTCTTTCTTTCTTTGTTTGTTTGTTTGTTTGTTTGTTTGTTTCTTTCTTTCTTTCTTTCTTTCTTTCTTTCTTTCTTTCTTTCTTTCCTTGAGGTATTGGCGATGATAATGGTTGCAGTTTTAAGGGGCCAAATATCGAGGTCATTAGACCCTTCTTTGGAAAGGAAATAGCCAGTAGGTTATACGAGTATTATGTACCAGTTCAACGCTAGAATGGACTTGAAACGTGGGAACTACGGAAAAATACATGTAGGTTAATTGATAATGGGATATAAGCTCACTTCCCTTTTATTTCGTGGCTGAATATCATATCCGCAACCGTTACACCAGTGTTAAAATTGTGTAGAAGAGTGGCAGCTAGTGATTATTCTATTTGTAGTGCCAGTAAATTCGAAATTTGTAAACAAATCTTTCAAACTTGCAAGTTCAGACAGTGCATGTCCACTTATGCTATAAGTTCCACGAAATCTCGTTATTTAATTGTGTTGTTGTGCAAACCCGTTATTTTAATGAAGTATCAATTGAAACAAATCTCTAAATTGCAAAACTAATACAGTGGAACCTTGGATTGCGAGCATAATTCGTTCCGGCAACATGCTCGTAATCCAAATCGCTCGTATATCAAAGCAAATTTTCCCATAAGAAACTATTGAAACTCGGATGATTCGTCCACAACACAAAAACATTTATTCGCATAATATTTCTAAAACAAAATATAACGTAAAACAATTAAATTGCACTTTACCTTACAATAGAATCATTGTTGGTGTGAGGGAGACGAGAGACGACATGAGAAGAGTTACTGTGTAGCACGAATTTCACTAACGGAATCACTGCTATCGGTTGGCTCATTGGAAGTGTTTTCTTTTCGTGCAACTTTAACGAGGAACCTGTCCAATGACCGTTGCTTTTGCCTCTTTTTGAGGATTTCACGAAAATGTGACATTGCATTGTCATTGAACAGATTCATCCACTGTAATCATCTCCTTCTTCCGACCGAATTCCTTTTTAGCCTTCTTTTCGTTCGTTCACAGGGCCCAGAACAGTTATATCACAGATGACAGAAACAAAACATGTACATTCGTACGGTGTTGACTATGCGAGCGAGGCACGCCAACTGAAGTCCAGCGCGGGAAATGATTACACACACTTTCCCAGGAAAGTGAGTGGCAGGGGGAGGGGAAAACAAAGGCACAGGGGAGGTGGAAACGTACGTACACGTGACGCTCATATTGAGAAACCTCACTCGCTTATCAAGTCACAATTTATTTCAAATATTTGCTCGTCTTGCAAAACACTCGTAGACCAAGTTACTCGCAATCCGAGGTTCCACTGTATACATGTTTACTTTTATCCAAACGCACTTTTTTTTTCAAAATTCCAGTTTTGAGAAAATGACTGAAAATGAACAACCTCTCTGGGAATAAAACCATATTTAGGGCTTACTTACCAAAAGTGTTTTTTTTCCAAAACCTCGAACGACACCTTCAAATGAAGTAATAAGAAAGGTACTGATAGTTTATTATGTATTAAACAATACATCGCAATTGGGAAGTATCCCGGTGGCAAGGATCACTTACAGCAGTGTGATAATAAAGTAAAATTAAAACATAACAACAACAACAACAACAACAACAACAACAACTCCTACTACCACTTCTACTGCTACTAGGCCTACTACAAGATTACAACAAGTAATTCCATGGAAAGAAAATATTATAAAAAATACTAGACTATTAGTTTAACATTCTAAATCCAACATCACCATCACATACAAATTCACACACAACTTAAGTATTTCCAGTGCTTATCTCTAAATAATATAAGTAAGAAAGTAACACATGCTTGCCTCGCATAGGAATTAAAAAAAAACATTGCCAACATACGCGCGCACACAAGTACTTGATCGCAATGTCAGTAGCCGCCAAACCGAAATTTACAAAATGCCTTACCTTCAACTTCAAACACACACACACACATATAATTTGGGAGGGGGCATCCGTTGCACCCTATGCGATTACACACAAAAATAATTTAACGACACTATTCATTAACACATAAAATAAATACTAAAATAGTTAACAATGTTGATATTTAATTGCAAAAATCCTAGATTGTTACATTACAAATAGAGAAAGATTTATTTCTGTCACTAATCTTTCTTTCTTTCTTTCTTTCTTTCTTTCTCAATGTTAACCCTCCATGGTCGGTTTTTCCTTCGAACTCAGCGAGGGATCCCACCTCTACCGCCTCAAGGGTAGTGTCCTGGAGCGTGAGACTTTGTGTCGGGGGATACAACTGGATAGGGGGAACAGTACCTCGCTCAGGCGGCCTCATCTGCCATGTTGAACAAAGGCCTTGTGGAGGAATGGGAAGATTTGAAGGGACAGGCAAGGAAGAGGGAAGGAAGCGGCCGTGGCATTAAGTTAGGTATCATCCTGGCATTTGCCTGGAGGAGAAGTGGGAAACTATGGAAAAACCACTTCCAGGATGGCTGACGTGGGAATCGACTCACCTCTACTCAATTGACCTCCCGAGGCTGAGTGGATCCCGTTCCCGCCCTCGAACTACTTTTCAAATTTCGTGGCAGAGCCGGGAATCGAACTCGGGCCTCCGGGGGGTGGTATCCGTCACTAATACGAATTTTAAAAAGAAATCCCTAGGTGTCTATTTTAGCACGAGGGAACGAAGAATATATTGTTAGAATATTATAATAGTCGTCTGATACAGTGACAAAATCGCTATATTGATAACGCTGAGTATTGTGCTTGCCACATACGGTACCTTTCGTGTTCCTAGTGGTTGAAATATAATTTTAAAGCAGTTTTGACTTGTACTTATACATGCTGCACTCTAGTGGATGAAATTGAAGCGTTGAGTCACACAGCCTCTGGCACTCTCTCAGCCCTTAACAACGCATATAAAACTCAAGCCGAACTGAACCAGTCTTTTGTACAGTATCTTTATGTTTGAAAGCGGTGCCCGTGAGATATGGCTCACAAGCGCCACCAGAGCTGATGTCAGTTTGCGCGCTCGTTCAAATGAAGGAAAAATAAAATATGCATACATTTTCTTGAAATTTATATCTAATATAAACTGTTCTTGAGAGGAAGAGAAGATTATCATATTCTTTCTTTATTGCACTGGAGGTGTCATGGCACACCGGCACTACTGCACGAGCCACCTCTGGTGTAGAATCAAACCAAGGTCAACCGTGCAGATGACTGGGAGACCGGGTATTTGTGTTTGTCCCAACATACTCCTCATTGTACAGACACAAAATACCACGCTACCAACCATCACAGAATCACGCAATAGTGAATAGCCTACTTAATCCTAATCCTGACTCTCCCTGTAGTTAACAGTAGTCAGACAAAGAGGTAGGCTATGTTAACAGGTGACTACATGAACGTAAAACTTCCTTCCATAAGAATAGGCTACTAAAACTACACTACAAAATATAACGTGAAACATATCAGAATACTAAAAAAGCTGAACACATATGATTACACAGAATTCTTAAAAAATACTCCGAAATGACAATGGATAAATTCTGTACGGAAATTAAGGAGAAATGTGGAAAAGGATTCGCAACCATATCGATATTTTCAGAAGATGTTTTTATTTTATCTGAGTTGACAGAGGATCTAGAGAATTTACTGAATGGTATGGACATAATATTGGATGATTACAAGACAAAAATCAGTAAATCCAAAACAAATCTAATGAAACTCAGTCTAATAAAGTTCAAGTTATGCATGTGATATCAAATTAGGAAATAAAGTCTTAAAGGAAATAGATGAATACTTTACTTGGGTAGTAGAACAGTCATTGATGGCAAAAGTAAGAAGGACATAAGGTCTAGAATAATTCCAGCAAAGAAAGTCCTTCTTAATCTTAAGAAAAGAAATATGGTCACCTCGAACATAGATATGTATTTTAGAAATATATGTGTAAAGACTTTCGCTCGGCTTGAGCACTGCATAAATTTGAAATGTGAATAATCTGGTTCGTAAAGAAAAGAAAATCCCTTGATTTATGGTGATAGAGAAAAATATTGAAGGTGAAGTAGGTAGATATGACCAGAAATTAAGAGATTATAAGTCAGGTTCAAGCTGCTGAGAGTAGAATGATGTGGCTAAATTTGGTCCGAAGAACAGCAAGGTTGATAAGTCACATCTAGAGACACCAAGGACTTGTTCATTTAGATCAGGAGGGAAGTGTAGAGGGTAAGAAAGGTAGGGGCAGACTATGATACGAATATGGCTAAGAGATTAAATGTAGGATACAGTAGTTAGATAGAAACGAAGAGATTAGCATAAGGTAAAGTTGTAAGGAAACTGCATCAAACCAAGTCTATTAACAGATGTCCCAAACCACAACTAAAACAACAACAACAAAAAATGTTGTACATCCCCCAGCATGAAGCTCGTAATTATTCTTGAAGGAGTTTCCTCGGCTCCTAAGAGAAGTCCATTCACTTTCCTTGTGTACCCTGTGGTATTGTGTGGCACTCGTACACAATAAAATATGGCTTCCTTCACCTTGCCCGCAAGTGACGTCTGCTGTTCTTTTCAAAGTGTAGTATGGGATACAACAGTAGGTATATCGTTTCTATGCAGTAGAATACAGTAATATCCGATTAAATATATATTGAATAATATAAGAATGAGTCCGACTCCTTCGCTGAATGGCCTTCTGTTCAGAGGGTCCCGGGTTCGGATTCAGGGTGGATCGGGGATTTCAATCGCGTCTGGTTAATTCCTCTGACTCGGAGATTGCGTATTTGTGTTTGTCCGAACACACTCGCCTTTACACACATTCAACACACCAAACTACTAAAAAAACACAGAAGCGCGCAGTACTGAATAAAGCAAATTCCTCTACACAGGGCTGGCATCAGGAAGGGCAACGGTTGAGTGGCCTAGTAAGTGGTCCTGATTGTCGGGATACCAGTTATGAAATGGGAGTGAGCATCTCGTACATATTCTCAATCATGGCCTTCCTTGTCCTCAGGCGGCTAGGACTATAGAATCCATTGGTTGTCCCTAACCCGTTAGAGAAGAATTTACGGAGTTCCTAACATTTTACGCAAGTCTCAGACCCATCGCAGTTATGGAGTCCCATTCCATTTGACAGGGTAGGGACTCCTTGGAAACAACTTGGGGAACGAAATGGAATTCGATGGGGTGCCATCAATATTAATACGGCCTATGGAAGAAAACAGAACTGGCTGAGTCATCAAAGAGGATGTGTCTGGATGTGTTGGGAGTTAATGATATTCGGGTAAGAGGAGATAACAAGGAAGAGGGAGAAGATAATAAAGTGTTCTTGACAGGAGTTAGAAAGGGAAGGGCAGAGTGTGGGGTAGGATTGTTCATCAGGAATATTATTGCACGCAACATGATTTCTGCTAGGCACGTAAAAGAGCAAATTATGTAAGTAGGTTTGGTTGTTGGAGGAACTAAGGCGAGAGCTGCCTCGTATATTCGCCATGTGAGGGTACAGATGAGAAGGAAGTTGCTAAGTTTTATGCAGCACTGAGTGACGTCATAGTGAGGGCCAATAGGAATGGGAAGAGTTTATTAGCCTTCTGTGCTAGTATGGGATTAGCAGTTACGAATCCATTCTTCAAGCATAAAACTATTCACCGCTAGACATTGGGGAGTAGGGTCACCAAATAAATAATAGACTATACCTTAACCGACTAAGAATTCAGGAAATCTGTTAGAAATGTGCGGGTTTTCCGGAGATTTTTCGATGATACGGACCACTATGTGATCTGTAGTGAACTAAGTATCTCTAGGCCAAGGATAGAGAATTGTACAAAATATCAAGGACGGGGAAATTAGACTGAAGTACATGGACACGATTAGTGAAAAGTTCCAAACAGTGGACAGTAAGCAAGTTCAGGATTTAAAAAGAAAATGGGTGGAATACATGGATGCTGTATTAGAAACAGGAATGACCGAGCGAGTTTCCGTGCGGTTAGGGGCGCGTGGCTATGAGCCTGCATTTGGGAGATGGCGGGTTCGAATCCCACTGTCGGCAGCCCTGTAGATTGTTTCCCGTAGTTTTCCATTTTCACAGGAGGCAAATGCTGGGGCTGTATCTTAATTAAGGCCACGGCCACTTCCTTCCAACTCCTAGCCCTTTCCTATGCCATCGTCGCCATGGGGCCTATATTTGTCGGTCAACGTAAAGCCTATTTTAAATTGTAGAAACAGTAATGGAATGCCTAGGCACAACTGTGCGTAAAGATGAAAAGAACGCGAACATCCTGATGGCAACCTGATGGAACGTAAAACGAAGGAGTATCAGACAAGGACCGATGCAGACAGGGAATTGTGCTTAGATGAAAGAAACAGAGCGAAACAAATAGTTGTTGAATCCAAGAAAAAGTTGCCGGAAGCTTTCGGTAATAACTTCGAAATGCTAAGTCAAGCAGGAGGGAAACCTTTCTGGACAATAATAAAGAATCTTAGAAAGGGAAGGAAAAGGATATGAATAGTGTTTTTGGTAAATGAGGTGAACTTAAGATAGATCTCTCCTAATCACTTGAAAGATGGAGTATTCTGAAAATCTTCTCAACGTAAAAGGAAATATTTCTGTGGACGTCGCGAACAATCGAGCTCATGGACAGGAGTATAATAACCCCACTAATGGCACTACAGCCCTGAAGGGCCTTGGCCTACCAAGCGATCGCAGCCCAGCCTGAAGGCCTGCGGATTACAAGGTGTCGTGTGGTCAGCACGACGAATCTTCTCGGCCGTTATTCTTGGCTTTCAAGACCGGGTCCGCTGTCTCACAGTCAGATAGCTCCTCAGTTCTAATCACGTAGGCTGAGTGGACCTCGAACCAGCCCTCAGATCCAGGTAAAAAATCCTGCCCGGGCATCAAAGCCGGGGCCTCCGGGTAAGAGGCAGGCACGCTACCCCTACACCCGGGGCGATCTCCGGAGGATAATGATGTTGGTGAAATTACGCTTGAGGAAGTGGAAAGGGTGGTAAATAAACTCCATTGTCATAAACTACTACTACTACTAAACGTTTTCATTCCTCCCCTGAAGGGGGAGGCGGGCCTCATAGACGGTGACGCCGTCTCTCAGGCCGGGAGATTTGTTACGGTGAAGGAGATGCGCGGAGAAGGTGACGGGATGGGCGGCCGTGGCCTATACTACGAACTGTCCCGGCATTCGCCTTAGTGCAGGAGAATGGAAAACCACGGAAAACCATTCTCAGGACTGCCGACGGGTGGGCCAGGCGTGAAGTCCGGCACTGTGCTCCAGGCCCGTCTCCCGAATGCAGAGGCGTAGAGCCACGGTAGAGCCGTGGCCAACTTTCCTCTGCTCGGTTGGCCGTTCAGAGTACAGAGCTTTTGGACCACGGACAAGCCATGCGCTCTTAAGGGACGAAACGCAAGGGCCGAAACCCAGTCTGCATCTACCGACGTTGTCATAAAGCAGCAGGAATATATGAAATCAGAACTGAAATCTTATAAATAAAGTTGTTCGTGTCTGTTTGTCTGTTTGTCTGTTCCACCATCACGTCGAAACGGCTGGATAGATCTCAACCAAACTTCATATTTAGAGTATACTGACCCCGGGGAAGGTTTCGATATGCATATCATTTTAAAATCTTTGAAAAGACGGGGGTTTTATAGGAAAAACGGTTTTCCTCCATTTTCTCTTGTACTATTACAGGCAAAATATCGAATTTGTCGTATAAGTACGAGACAAAGCTCAATTTAATCCTCTTGTCGCAAAGAACAAAACTCGGTAAGCCCTACGGGCCCGAAAACCATGTTTTAAGGCCCTAAAACCTACCGTTACGGAGATATTGGCACCACACTACCCCTGCTCTAGGAATCGGCTAAAGAAATTAACTGCCGTAACCATGGCAACGTCAGCTCCAGGATTCTAGAGCAGTGAGATTATGCATGTACGTTTGGGCATAGCTGCCAACCAAAATTGGTACAAATAAGACTTAATATCTGGAAAAAATACACTGTTGTGTAAGGCACTCATAGGACTCCTTTGGGCGGGAATGGAAAGGGGGTGAAGTACGAGTATTAAAATCTTACTATAAGTTATATAGAAATGGAAGTGTGTGTGTAAATGACACATCTCCAACTAAACCACTGGAGCAATTTCAACCAAACTTGGTACACGTATCACGTATCGGGAGACGAGCACTGTGGGGGTTAAGCCATCCCTAGCGCCCTTAAGGGAGAGGGTCAGGGGGGGGGGGTAGTTACAATAATATTCGAGAATAGTGTCGAATTCATAGCTTTCGGGGTCGTTGAGTTGAAAAGTAATACTCTAGAATTTTTTAAAGTCCAGCCCCCTTTTAGGTGGGGAGCAAAGGGTGGGGGGTGGGGGGGTGAAATATAGAAATAATTAAAAACAGTTTCGAATCCATAGATTTCAGGGTCTCTGAGATGAATAGTATTACTCCGGATATTTTTGCAAATCCAAGTGGGGAGCGAAGGGGGTGAGATATAAAATTAATCAAAAATCTACATATAAAAATGTAATCTTCTTCTTCTTACTATATATAAAAATTGATGTATGTGTGTGCGTGGGTGTGTGGGTGTGTATATGACACATCTCCTCCTAAACCACTGGAGCAATTTCACCAAACGTGGTACACTTATCAATTAGTATCAGGAGACAAACCGCGTGAGGGTAAGACACCCCTAGCACCCTTATGGGCAGGGGGCGAGGGGGGTGGTATAAAAATAATCTTATAAATAAAGTTGTTCGTTTCTGTTTGTCTGTTTGTTTGTTTGTTTGTTTGTTTGTTTGTTTGGCGTAAGTACGGCCAGTATCCAGTATTCGGGAGATAGTAGGTTCGAACCCCACTGTCGGCAGCCCTGAAAATGGTTTTCGGTGGTTTCCCATTTTCAGACCAGGCAAATGCTGGGGCTGTACCTTAATTAAGGCCACGGCCGATTCCTTCCAACTCCTATCCCTTCCCTGTCCCATCGTCGCCATAAGACCTATCTGTGTCGGTGCGACGTAAAGCAACTAGCAAAATAAAAAAAATAAAAATGTTTGTTTGTTCCACCATCATGTCGAAAGGGCTGGAAAGATCTTAACCAAACTTCATATTTAGAGTATACTCACCCGGGGAAGGTTTCGATATGCATATCATTTTAAAATCTTTGAAAAGACGGGGGTTTTATAGGAAAACCACAACGGTTTTCCTCCATTTTCTCTTATACTATTGATTTTCTGCAAACTCTGTGGACCGTATGTGAAAGGTCTCTTCGGCATAAACAACTTTCGTTATGTTCATAATTTACCTTACTATTCAAATGACGGAGAAATTTACTATTTTCTGCCGATACCATGCTCGGCATTGAGTGACCGACAGAGCGATAACGAATATATGGGTTACCATGGCAACGTCTCTGACTGCTTGCCAGCAGGGAAGTAACGTATTGCCATTTTCCTCATCATTCCTTTAAATTCGTGGTTGTTCCTTGGGTAGAAAGCAAGAGAGTCGTCAATCGGCCATTCTGCGGGTTATTGGCGGAATATCATTGGAGGTTATAACCGTCCTCGAATAGCTTAAGTAATAACACAAATATTCATCTTCTTATCTGATTACCTAAGAATCCCTGCGCCTAAATTTCTCTCCGATTACCGCTTTCTTATATCCATAACTCACACCGGCATAATTTATTGAGGAGCATTTGATTTTCCAATACATTCACTTGGTATTTATATATTTGTCGTCATCCGGATGTCCTCAGTTATAATCCATTTTCTATTAATTTCAACTTACTAAACTGTATTATTTTCTTCCTTAATTACCACGTATGTATGCGAGTGCTAATCCCGAATGCTGTACACTCTTTCCTTTAAGGAAATATTCTAAGCTATGCATATGTATAACTTTTGGCCCAGGAAAATTCCGAAATAAGGATGCAATTTTAACGGCGGTGCAGACCTTCGTTTGGGGGTAATTGGTGGCTAATCAGTATGTCGTATCACAAGTCACAAAGCAAATGGCGTTTCATTTTGGAGAGATCTACAACTTTTGTCCTATGACTTTTCGTCGTATTTCTATCCCTAATACATTAAATACAAGTTGATTTTGTACTTTTACACGTATATGTTATCATTTGGCACACTTATAGGAAAGGTAGAATCATGACATTCGGCACGCACATTGACATGACCATTGGCAATGTTATAGCCAAATTTTATGATTCTAGCTGTCACATGATAATCAAAAATATAAAGTAGCATCCAAAAACTGTACAAGATTTCACCCCATTCAATGACTCTAACTCAATCTAACCCATGAATATAGGAGATACGAGAAGATGTCATAGGACCAACCATGTAGAGCACTGAAAGGGGCGTCTGATGGTGAATTCCGTTTGTAGATACGTCGTACAGTTACAAAGCAGTAACTATCGAAATAAAGGTCTGCACTTCTAGAGTGTGTCTGTACATTGACAATTTTGGCGAAATTTCCGTACAGTTATCCGTTTCAGGTGTAATAATGACCATCTGCATATATTCATTCAGTTTTGGTGTCTGTTTGTTTGTTTGTTTGTTTGTTTGTTTGTCTGTTTGTCTATAACTTGGAAACTACTGAATATATTTCCACCAAACTCCCTGAACTGACTGGGGGATTATACGAAACCGAAACCGTCATTTTGCATTCTCACAAAATATAGACAACCAAACTTAATGTAAATTTACCTGCCTTAATGGAAATTCATTTCTAAGCCTTTTTCCTCATGTGCATCATTTCAATACGAGGATTAATAAGGGAGATATCATTAACGGACCGTTTTCCGGTACAAGTCCCACCGGACTTAACTCAAGAGCGGGTGCGTGTAAAGCGTATGTTTTACAACTTGAAAACTACTGAAGATATTTGAGTCAAACTTTACATTAACATCCACCTGTCAAACGCTACGTGTTAATCGTCAACAACATTTCATGTTCCCGGAATGGACTGGCGGTTTATAGGGAACCGAAATGGTGATTTTACTCTTACACAATATATACAGTACAAGACCAACCTGACTGGAAATCGACCAAACGTGATGGAATTCCATCTCTAAAACATTTTTTCATGTGCTTTTTTTCGACAGGAGGATTAATAAGGGAGATATCATAAACGGTCCGTTTTTCCGGTTAAGTCCAGTGGATATAGCCCACAAGGTGTTGTACGTGGAGCAGGTTCCTTATTTATCTATGTAAATAAAATCGTAACTACTGTGTGCCTGTACATTGACTATTTTGTCGAAATTTTCGTACAGCTACACGCTTAAGGGGTAATAATGATCATCTGCATATTTTTGGTTTAGTTTCTTGAAAGTCCTACTTTTTACACTTGTCACTGAAAACCCAGATTGTGGCATAACCTGCCAGTCGAGAAAGAAAACTGAATTATGGCAAAATTTTACGTTTTAGCCTGTAACGGGCGGAAAACTTCCAAGAGCTTTAAATTTTTCCCTTTCTATCCCGAAGAATATCGAAATATGGAGGCAATTTTAATGATGGTGCAGACCTTCGGGAAGTATTATCACATAACTGATGGCACAATCCCCGTTCAATTTGGAGTGATCTACAACCTTGGTCTTACGACTTTTTGTCGTATTTATATCCATTTTACGTTTGATTTTTCTCTATTTCTCGATGTTAAGTAAAGTTGTACTTTTCACATACATAAATCATACCTTCCATCACTTAGAGGAAAGATAGAATCATCATACTCTACACGAAAATTGGTCCACCCAGTAGCCATATGTGAGCCAAATGCTATGTATGTAGCTGTCACTTAATTATCCGAAAAGCAATGCAATGTGAGATAATCTTACACAAATTTTACCCTATTCCAAGTTTCTAACTCAATCTGACCCATGAATAGATGAGATCATAAGACAAGCAATTTAGGCCGCTAAATCCGGCGTCTTATGGTACAATCCTTTCTCGATATGATGTACCGTTTAGAAGCAGTTAATCTGTAAATGAAGGTCTGCAATATTGTAAACAAGCACATACTTTCGTATGTCGAACTATGTATATTCACTGATGTCGATTTTGTAGCGATCGAGAAAGGGTGTGTCTGCTATTGTAATCAGTACTCCGCACACCGACTATGACTGGCAGTAGGAATGGAGTCCTCCAATTCCTGTGTAACTGGCATTAATGAGGCAGGCCTACCATTGTAATGAATAATTCACTTCTCGATCTGACTTTCAGAAGGCAAGGGAGCATGCAGCATACAGTCTTTGGCTGTAGGCAAGCATTCCCGCAGTTATAAACAGATGTACCCATCTAAAATGTGACTGGCATTAGGCATACTGGCCTGCTATTTTGATGGAAACTCATCAACTTGGTGTGACTGGTAGGAAGCTGGCTGGCAGTTGGAAAAGGGGCCTATCATTATAATGATAACTGCACAACTCAATTTTGACTGGTTGTAGGGAAGTTTCTTGCCATTATAATAAAAACTCCTCAATTTGTAATATGTCTGGAAGTAGGAAAGAGGGGCTGCCATTGTAACGGAAACTCCCCAAATCGATTGTGACCGCGCAGTAGGCAATGGGGCCTGCAATTATAATGTAAACTTCCCAACTCGATTGTGAATGGCAGTAGGCAAGTGAGCCTGTCGTTATCATCACAAATCCGTAACAAGCACTTTACACTGGAAACAACGTATGGGGACCTCTCCATATTGTTTCTCGGATAACGCTAAAAGGCATGCTATTTTAAAACAATCTTATTTACTGCATGTACAGTATTTACTTCAATATTCGTATACAATGCAGAATACCGTAGCGAAGCACGGGTACATTTGCTAGTGATTAAATATAGCGGGTAGGCAAGTATGAAATGGCTTCATAGAGTAATAAGATTAGCATGGTATATTAGTAAGGTACCTTCTGATTGATCGAAATCAGTAATTGCACGTATCTATAAGCAAAGTAAAAGGAAGGATGCAACAACTATCGAGGTATTTCATTGACCAGTATACCAGGCAAAGTGTTCACTGACATTTTAGAAGAGGGAGTGCTATCAGCGGTTGAGAATAAATTGGATGAAAACCAGCATGGTTTCAGACCACAGAGGGGCTGTCAGGATCAGATTTTCGGTATGCGCCAGGTATGTGAAAAATACTACGAGACATATAGAGAGTAGTGTTTCGTAGATCTAGAGAAAGCATATGACAGAGTACCGAGAGGAATATGGAATTAAGGGTAGATGATTAAAAGCAATCCAAGGCATTTATGTTGACAATTGAGCTGCGCTACGAACTGATGGTAGAATGAGTTCTTGGCTCAGTGTCCTTGTAGGGGTTAGACAAAACTGTAACCTTTCACCGTTGTTGTTTATAGTTTACATGGATTATCTACTGAAAGCCTCCGTGGCTCAGGCGGCAGCGCGTCGGCCTCTCACCGCTGGTTCCGTGGTTCAAATCCCGGCCACTCGATGTCAGATTTGTGCTGGACAAAGCGGAGGCGCGACAGGTTTTTCTCCAGATACTCCGGTTTTCCCTGTCATATTTCATTCCAGCAACACTCTCCAATATCATTTAATTTCATCTGTCAGTCATTAATCATTGCCCCAGAGGAGTGCGACAGGCCTCGGCAGCCGGCACGATTTCTATCCTCGCAGCAAGACGGGGGCTTCATTCATTGCATCCCTGACCCGGTCAATGACTGGAAATCAGGTTGTAGGTTTGCATGGATTATCTATTGAACTGAAAGTTATAAAGTGCCAGGGAGGGATTCAGTTCGGTGGAAATGCAGAAAGCAGTTCGGCCTATGCTTAGAGCCCTGCACGGATATCCGCGAAGTTAGTGTCTTGGAGGATACAAACTGTTTGGCAGTGCGGATAATTTTTCTGATAATTTCTAAATAACGACGTTTATTGATTATGACTCAGGTATACTCTTATTTTTTCTGGTGATTAGGTAACCCTTGAGAGTGGCATACGCGAATAGTGATATATAAAGAGCCTTGAGAACAGAAAGCCGCAAATCTGATCGGAACCTGCCAGGCTCCTGCCCACAGTTGGAAGGAAGGAACAAAGGTCAATACGTCGGCAGTTGTCGCAAGAGAAAATCCCTCATAAACCTGTGATTGTAGGGATTCTGGTGTCAGGTGTCAGGCCTATTTTATTATGTTAACATATCTGTCAGTTTCAACACATTGGGTGTAATACACTGTAGTTAAATATTTGCAATATCTGCGGATAACAATTCGCGGATGCGAGTGCGGAGGAAGGAAGTGCGGATGCGTAGCGGATGCGTAGCGGATGCGTAGCGGATGCGGAGCGGATGCGAATATTATTTTGTATATCCGCGCAGGGCTCTACGCTGACGACCTGGACTTAATATCTTGGAAGGTGAAAATAAGTGCAATGAATATGATATGATATGATATCTATATATATAAAAGCAAGTCGGGCTGGAGCGATGTATATATAAATATTTAAAAATGAAAAAAGACGTGAATTAATGAGGCACTTCCAGAAATCTCAGAAATTTGAAACTTGGTACGGAGGAAACTGATGACCCCAGGATCCCTAGAAAAATCGGAAATTCTCAAAATTCCCTGAAGGGGGCACGCTGGGGGGGCTCAAATTTTGGGCTCAGCATAAGAACACAGTCGTATAGTATATCCAAAACGATAACCTATAGGTTTCGTGGGCTTAAAAATTTTCGAGAATTTCCTCATTTTTATCCCCTATCCCCCCAAATCAAAATGGCGGCACAACCTGCCAGACGAAGTAGACAATTGAAATTTGGTGAAATTATAGCTTTTGGTCCCTAAACGACGGGAAAATTCCAAGATGTTCAAATTTTTCACTTTTTACCCCCCTAAGATATCGAAATATATAGGCAATTTTAATGACTGTGCAGACATTCCTTTTGAGCTATTTTTTGGCTAAACGGTAAGTCGTATCACAAAACGGATGGCACAATGTCCCTTCAATTCGGAGTGATCTACAACTTTGGTCCTGTGACATTTTGTCGTATCTCTCTCCCTTATACGTTAAATTTGGCCGTATTTCTGGATTGTTCGTAAATTTGGTGATTTTTACAAGTATATTTCATTGTTTGACACACTTATAAGAAAGATAGGATCATCACGTTGTGTGCGCACATTGGCACGATTATGGGACATGTGTGTACCAAATTTCATGATTCTAGCTTATACATAAGTGGGCAAAAAGTAATGTAAAATGTTAAAAATGCACCCAAATTTCACCCTATTCAAAATTTGATCTCAATTTACCCCCTTAATATGGGAGATACGAGGAAATGGTTTAGAAACAAACATGTAGAGCGATAAATGAGGCGTCTGATGGCGCAAACCGTTTCTTAATATCATAAACCGTTTAGGAGATATGAATCTCGAAGTGGAAGTCTGCACTTTTCAACGTGCTCATGCTTATCTGTCATCTATATATATAAAAGCAAGTCGGGCTGGAGCGATGTATATATAAATATTTAAAAATGAAAAAAGACGTGAATTAATGAGGCACTTCCAGAAATCTCAGAAATTTGAAACTTGGTACGGAGGAAACTGATGACCCCAGGATCCCTAGAAAAATCGGAAATTCTCAAAATTCCCTGAAGGGGGCACGCTGGGGGGGCTCAAATTTTGGGCTCAGCATAAGAACACAGTCGTATAGTATATCCAAAACGATAACCTATAGGTTTCGTGGGCTAAAAAATTTTCGAGAATTTCCTCATTTTTATCCCCTATCCCCCCAAATCAAAATGGCGGCACAACCTGCCAGACGAAGTAGACAATTGAAATTTGGTGAAATTATAGCTTTTGGTCCCTAACCGACGGGAAAATTCCAAGATGTTCAAATTTTTCACTTTTTACCCCCCTAAGATATCGAAATATATAGGCAATTTTAATGACTGTGCAGACATTCCTTTTGAGCTATTTTTTGGCTAAACGGTAAGTCGTATCACAAAACGGATGGCACAATGTCCCTTCAATTCGGAGTGATCTACAACTTTGGTCCTGTGACATTTTGTCGTATCTCTCTCCCTTATACGTTAAATTTGGCCGTATTTCTGGATTGTTCGTAAATTTGGTGATTTTTACAAGTATATTTCATTGTTTGACACACTTATAAGAATGATAGGATCATCACGTTGTGTGCGCACATTGGCACGATTATGGGACATGTGTGTACCAAATTTCATGATTCTAGCTTATACATAAGTGGGCAAAAAGTAATGTAAAATGTTAAAAATGCACCCAAATTTCACCCTATTCAAAATTTGATCTCAATTTACCCCCTTAATATGGGAGATACGAGGATATGGTTTAGAAACAAACATGTAGAGCGATAAATGAGGCGTCTGATGGCGCAAACCGTTTCTTAATATCATAAACCGTTTAGGAGATATGAATCTCGAAGTGGAAGTCTGCACTTTTCAACGTGCTCATGCTTATCTGTCATCTATATATATAAAGTAGCTTGTCCTGACTGACTGACTGACTGACTGACTGATTCATCATCGCCGAGCCAAAACTACTGGACATAAAGAAATGAAATTTTGGGGATATATTCATATTATAATGTAGGTGCTCGCTAAGAGAGGATTTTTGGATATTCCGTCGCAAAAGGGGTGAAAAGGGGGGTGAAATTTTAAAATGAGTGTGTCTATATCTCAAAACTTTAAAAGTTTGCAGATGTAAAAATTGGTATTTAGAATCTTCTTTAAAAATAAGGAAACACGTATTTTTTTTGTTTTCAGACAATCCCAATAGGAGGGGTGAAATGGGTGAAAAAGTGGTTGAATGCCTTTAATCAGGATACCGCTACTTATATCTCAGAAACTGAAGATATTACAGACCTTAAAATTGGTACTTTCGTTCGCTGTCAAAAATAAAGAAACACATATTTTTTTGTTTTTGGAAAATCCAATTAATGCGAGGGTGAAAGGGGGATGAATTTTCAAAATGAGTGCATCTATATCTCAAAATTTTTAAAGTTTAGAGATGTAAAAATTGGTATTTAGAATCTTCATTAAAAATAAAGGAACACGTATTTTTTTGTTTTCGGAAAATCCCAATAGGAGGGGTAAAAAGGGGTGAAAAATGGGTTGAATGCCTTTAAAGAGAATACTTATATCTCAGAAACTGAAGATATTACAGACCTCAAAATTTGTACTTTTGATTGCTTTCAAAAATAAAGTAAAACGTATTTTTTGTTTTTGGAAAATCCAATTAATGCGAGGTTGAAAAAGGGGGGTGAATTTTTAGAATGAGTGCATCTATATCTCAAAAGTTTTAAAGTTTAGAGATGTAAAAATTGGTATTTAGAATCTTCATTATAAATCAAGGAACACGTAGTTTTTTGTTTTCGGAAAATCCCAATAGGAGGGGTGAAAAGGGGGTGAAAATTGGGTTGAATGCCTTTAAAGAGAATACTTATATCTTAGAAGCTGAATATATTACAGACCTGAAAATTGGTGTTTGGGATCTACTTTAAAAATAAAGAAACAGGTATTTTTTCGTTTTGGGAAAATCCAAATAATGGGGGGTGAAAAGGGGGATGAAATTTTTAAAATGAGTGTATCTATATCTCAAAACTTTTAAAGTTTATAGATGTAAAATTTGGATTTAGAATCTCCTTTAAAAATAAAGAAACACGTATTTTTTGTTTTCGGAAAATCCTAATAGGAAGGGTGGAAAGGGTGGAAAGGGTGAAAAAGTGGTTGAATGCCTTTAATGAGGCTACTTATATTTCAGAACCTGAAGATATTACAGACCTGAAAATTGGTATTTGGGATATACTTTAAAAATAAAGAAACAGGTATTTTTTCGTTTTTGGAAAATCCAAATAATGGGGGGTGAAAAGGGGGGTGAATTTTAAAAATGAGTGTGTCTACATCTTAAAACTTTAAACGTTTACGGATGTAAAAATTGGTGTTTAGAATCTCCCTTAAAAATAAAGAAACACGTATTTCTTTGTTTTCTCTAAATCCCAATAGGAGGGGTGTAAAAGGGTGAATAATGGGTTGAATGCCTTTAATGAGGATACATATATCTCAGAAACTGAAGATATTACAGAACTGAAAATTTGTAAATGGGATCTCCTTTAAAAATAAAGAAACACGTATATTTTTGCTTTTGGAAAATTCAATTAATGGCGGTTAAACACGAGTGGCAAATTGGGGTGAATTTTTTGAAAGACTATATCTACAGAATATCTGAGAAGCGTAAAATGTTACAGACGTAAAAAGTGGGTATTTGGAATCTCCTGTAAGTGTAAAGAAACATAGGTGATTTGTCTTTGGAAACTCCACTTAAGGGGAACTAAAAAGGGGTGAAATTTTAAAATGAGAATTTCTACAGTATGTCTCAAAAAACTTAACATGTTACAGAAGTGAAAAATGGTAATTTTTAATTCTATTAAACATAAAGAAACGTGTATTTTTAGTTTTCGGAAATACCACTTGGGAAGCGGGGGGGGGGGAGTAAAAGTGACTGAAAATGGTGTTGAATTCTTTTAATTAGGCTACTGATATCTCAAAAATGAAGATGTTACACACGTGAAATTTGATTTTTGGAATCTGCTTTAAACGTAAACAAACACGTATTCTCGGAAAATCCAATGAAGGGGGTTTGGGGGGTTAAAGGATTGAAAAAATTAATTGACTTAATTGTATGTGAATACATACATCTAATAAAAACTAAAGTTGTTACAGACGTGAAAACTGGTATTTTGATCTGTTTTAAAAACAAAGAAAAGCGCGTTTTGGGGGGGGGAACAATCTTGGGGGGGGGGCGGGAGTGAAAAAGAGCTGAATTCCTTTCATGAGGACACATAAATCATTAACTAAAGAGGTTAGAGTGGTGATAATTGGTATTTAGAAGATCCTTTACTATTAAAGGAACAAGTATTTTTTGCCTTAATATCACTTTGCGAGGGGGCGTGGGGGAGTGTGAAAGGAATTTAAAAAAAGTGAATTATTTTTAAGGGGATACTTATATCTCAAAACTGAAGGTAATAAACGTGAACATTGGTATTTGGAATATCCTTTAAATATAAAGAAACACACCTTCTTTTAATTTTTGGGGGGGTGGGGTAAATAAACTCAACGGCAGTGGGGTGTAAAAGGCGGTGAGACCAATTGATTTTACTGTTCATAATGTACTTATAAGGAGCCTCCGTTGCTCAGGCGGCAGAGCGCCGGCCTCTCACAGCTGGGTTCCGTGTTTAAAATCCCTGTCACTCCATGTGACATTCGTGCTGGACAAAATAGCGGCGGGACAGGTTTTTCTCCGGATACTCCGGCTTTCCCTGTCATCATTCATTCCAGCAACACTGTCCAATATTTCATTTCATTTGTCACTCATCGATCATTGCCCCAGAGGGGAGCTTCGGCAGCCGGCACAATTCATATTGTCGCCGCTTGATGGGGCTTTATTCATTCCATCCCTGATCCTGTCTAATGATAGGAAACAGGCTGTTGACTTTCGATGTACTTATTCTGATCATAAACCGATCATTTTTAATCTTTCCTGGGTTCTTTTTCAACAGCCATCTTTTCCTTCGGAGAACGTTCTTAGATTAGAGTAGATTCTCCTGGCATATAAATAAAAATTTAAACACATTTGAAATAAATGATAGGAATGATATTGACCGTCAAATTGTTCACCTCTATAATAAGGTCATTAATACATGGAGGTATGTCATTCGTATCGCCAGAAATCCCGCACACTTGCCTACGCGCGACAATGGTGCTGGCCACATTGTCAACAATGACAATGGCAGCAGATGTAATTTACCGCCAAGTAGCGGTCTTGCATATTTCTGTGGGGCCCAGAACATATAATAATAATAATAATAATAATAATAATAATAATAATAATAATAATAATAATAATAAGAATGTTCTGGACCGTCGTCACATGTGCGGACCACGCTGGAAACGGGTCCTGGACGGCTAATGGCTAAGAATGCAGTCCGGCCGCGAGTTCAGTAGGCTACCGCCAAGGCACCCAAAACGACACCACGACAGATCCCCTGAAGGATTTGATCCATATTAAAAATGCTTATAGGAAAAGATGGCAAAGATTTAGGGACCCAACTAACTGGGTGGAATACCTGGACCTAGCCCGGGAAGTACGAAATCGTTTGCTGGAAAGAAAGATTGATAAATGGGAGGAAACTTGCCGTAATCTATTAGAAAACGAGTCAGATCGCGAATTTTGGCGGATTCTCGCAGAAAACGGGTCAGATCGCGAATTTCGGCGGATTATATATCTAAAACAATAAGCATTCAATTATAAATTTCAGTATAATACCGTAGCGAAGCACGGGTATCTTGCTAGTCTATATATATAAAAGCAAGTCGGGCTGGAGCGATGTATATATAAATATTTAAAAATGAAAAAAGACGTGAATTAATGAGGCACTTCCAGAAATCTCAGAAATTTGAAACTTGGTACGGAGGAAACTGATGACCCCAGGATCCCTAGAAAAATCGTAAATTCTCAAAATTCCCTGAAGGGGGCACGCTGGGGGGGCTCAAATTTTGGGCTCAGCATAAGAACACAGTCGTATAGTATATCCAAAACGATAACCTATAGGTTTCGTGGGCTTAAAAATTTTCGAGAATTTCCTCATTTTTATCCCCTATCCCCCCAAATCAAAATGGCGGCACAACCTGCCAGACGAAGTAGACAATTGAAATTTGGTGAAATTATAGCTTTTGGTCCCTAACCGACGGGAAAATTCCAAGATGTTCAAATTTTTCACTTTTTACCCCCCTAAGATATCGAAATATATAGGCAATTTTAATGACTGTGCAGACATTCCTTTTGAGCTATTTTTTGGCTAAACGGTAAGTCGTATCACAAAACGGATGGCACAATGTCCCTTCAATTCGGAGTGATCTACAACTTTGGTCCTGTGACATTTTGTCGTATCTCTCTCCCTTATACGTTAAATTTGGCCGTATTTCTGGATTGTTCGTAAATTTGGTGATTTTTACAAGTATATTTCATTGTTTGACACACTTATAAGAAAGATAGGATCATCACGTTGTGTGCGCACATTGGCACGATTATGGGACATGTGTGTACCAAATTTCATGATTCTAGCTTATACATAAGTGGGCAAAAAGTAATGTAAAATGTTAAAAATGCACCCAAATTTCACCCTATTCAAAATTTGATCTCAATTTACCCCCTTAATATGGGAGATACGAGGATATGGTTTAGAAACAAACATGTAGAGCGATAAATGAGGCGTCTGATGGCGCAAACCGTTTCTTAATATCATAAACCGTTTAGGAGATATGAATCTCGAAGTGGAAGTCTGCACTTTTCAACGTGCTCATGCTTATCTGTCATCTTCTATATATATAAAAGCAAGTCGGGCTGGAGCGGTGTATATATAAATATTTAAAAATGAAAAAAGACGTGAATTAATGAGGCACTTCCAGAAATCTCAGAAATTTGAAACTTGGTACGGAGGAAACTGATGACCCCAGGATCCCTAGAAAAATCGGAAATTCTCAAAATTCCCTGAAGGGGGCACGCTGGGGGGGCTCAAATTTTGGGCACAGCATAAGAACACAGTCGTATAGTATATCCAAAACGATAACCTATAGGTTTCGTGGGCTTAAAAATTTTCGAGAATTTCCTCATTTTTATCCCCTATCCCCCCAAATCAAAATGGCGGCACAACCTGCCAGACGAAGTAGACAATTGAAATTTGGTGAAATTATAGCTTTTGGTCCCTAACCGACGGGAAAATTCCAAGATGTTCAAATTTTTCACTTTTTACCCCCCTAAGATATCGAAATATATAGGCAATTTTAATGACTGTGCAGACATTCCTTTTGAGCTATTTTTTGGCTAAACGGTAAGTCGTATCACAAAACGGATGGCACAATGTCCCTTCAATTCGGAGTGATCTACAACTTTGGTCCTGTGACATTTTGTCGTATCTCTCTCCCTTATACGTTAAATTTGGCCGTATTTCTGGATTGTTCGTAAATTTGGTGATTTTTACAAGTATATTTCATTGTTTGACACACTTATAAGAATGATAGGATCATCACGTTGTGTGCGCACGTTGGCACGATTAAGGGACATGTGTGTACCAAATTTCATGATTCTAGCTTATACATAAGTAGGCAAAAAGTAATGTAAAATGTTAAAAATGCACCCAAATTTCACCCTATTCAAAATTTGATCTCAATTTACCCCCTTAATATGGGAGATACGAGGAAATGGTTTAGAAACAAATATGTAGAGCGATAAATGAGGCGTCTGATGGCGCAAACCGTTTCTTAATATCATAAACCGTTTAGGAGATATGAATCTCGAAGTGGAAGTCTGCACTTTTCAACGTGCTCATGCTTATCCGTCATCTATATAAATTAAATCGTAACGACCGTGTGTCTGTACATTGATTATTTTGGCGAAATTTCCGTACAGTTATCCGTTTCACCTGTAATTATGACCATCTGCATCATTTTTAGCTTTGGTGTCCGTTTGTCTGTTTGTTTGTCTGTTTGTCTGTTTGTCTGTTTGTCTGTCCTTCTATAACTTGAAAACTACTGGATATATTTCCACCAAACTTCATATTTAGAATCCACCTGTCCTTGGGTAGGTTTTAGCGCAAAAAATAAAAGCGTAACGACCGTGTGTCTGTACATTGATTTTGGCGAAATTTCCGTACAGTTATCCGTTTCAGGTGTAATAATGACCATCTGCATCATTTTTATCTTTGGTGTCTGTTTGTCTGTTTGTCTGTTTGTCTGTTTGTCTGTTTGTCTGTCCTATAACTTGAAAACTACTGGATATGTTTCCACCAAACTTCATATTTAGAATCCACCTCTCCTTGGGTAGGTTTTAGCTCAAATATCGTTTCTAAATCCCTGAACTGAGTGGGGATTTTTACGAAACCGAAACCGTGATTTTGCACTCCCTCAAAGTATACACAACCGAACTTAATGGAAATCAACCTGCCTTAATGAAAATGAATTTCTAAACCTTTTTTTCTCATGTGCATCATTTCGATAACAGGATTTAGTAAGGGATATATCATTAACGGACCGTTTTTCGGTACAAATCCCAGCGGGTGCGTGTAAAGCGTACTTCTTACAACTTGAAAACTAACAAGATATTTGAACCAAATTTTATATATAGCATCCATCTGTCCAGGGGTAGGTTTCCTTGGTGTCTGTTAGTTAGTTAGTTAGTTTGTTTGTTTCTTTCTTTGTTTGTTGGTCTGTTTGTCTTTCTCTAACTTGAAAACTACTGGATATATTTCCACCAAACTTCATATTTAGAATCCACCTGTCCTTTGGGGAGGTTTTAGGGCAAATATTGTTTCTAAATCCCTGAACTAATTGGGGGTTTATACGAAACCGAAACCGTGATTTTGCACTCCCTCTAAATACACACAACCAAACTTTATGGAAATCTACCTGCCTTAATGGAAATTAATTTCTAAACCTTTTCTTCTCATGTGCATAATTTCAATCACTTACAGGAAAGATAGTATGATCAAACTCTACACGAACATTGGCCCACCCAGTACCCATATGTGAGCCAAATGCTATGTCACATAATTATCCGAAAAGTAATGGAAATGTAAGATATTCTTACACAAATTTCAACCTATTCAACGTTTTTGATTCAATCTGACCCATGAATAGATTAGATGCGAGAAAATATCATAGGACCAGCCATTTAGATCGCTAAATACTGCACCTTACGGTACAATCCTTTGTCGATATGACGTACCGTTTAGCAGCAGTTAATCTGTAAATGAAGGTCTGCAATATTGTAAACATTCATATACTTTCGTATGTCCATCTGTATATATATTCATTGATGTCGATTTGTAGAGATCGAGAAAGGATGTGTCTGCTATTGTAATCAGTACTCCCTACACCGACTTTGACTGCTGGCAGTAGGAATGGGGTCCTTCTCCAACTCCTGTGTAACTGGCATTAGTAAGGAGGGCCTACCATTTTAATGAATAATTCACTTTTCGATTTGTCTTGCAGAAGGCAAGGGATCATGCAGTTTTGTTCGAAAGTCCCCTACTCTATTGTGTTTGGCTCTAGGCCAGGGTGCCCGCCATTATAAACAAATGTTCCAATCTAAAATTTGACTAGCATTAGGCATTGTGGCCTGCTATTTTCATGGAAACTCACTAATTCTGTGTGACTGGCAGTAAGCTGGCTAGCAGCAGTAAAAAGGGACTGTCATTATAATGATAACTGCACAACTCAATTTTGACTGGTGGTAGGGAAGTTGCCTGGTATTATAATAAAAACTCCTCAACTGAAACCTGTCTGAAAGTAGGAAATGGGTCTGCCATTGTAACTAAAACTCCCCAAATCGATTGTGACCGCGCAGTAGGCATTGGGGCCTGCAATTATAATGTAAACTTGCCAACTCGATTGTGAATGGCAGTAGGCAAGTGAGCCTGGCGTTATCATCACAACTCCGCAACCCTCACTTTACATTGGAAACAACGTATGTGGACCTCCCCATGCTATTTCTCGGATAAGGCTAGGAGACATGCAATTTTAAAACAATCTCATTTGCTGCACGCACAGTATTTACGTCGATATCCGTATACAATGTAGAATACCGTAGCGAAGCACGGGTACATTTGCTAGTGATATGATATGATATGATATGATATGATATGATATGATATGATATGATATGATATGATATGATATGATATGATGCCGGCCCCGTGGTGTAGGGGTAACGTGCCTGCCTCTTACCGGGAGGCCCCGGGTTCGATTCCCGGCCAGGTCAGGGATTCTTACCTGGACCTGAGTACTGGTTCGAGGTCCACTCAGCCTACGTGATTAGAATTGAGGAGCTATCTGACGGTGAGATAGCGGCTTCGGTCTAGAAAGCCAAGAATAACGGCCGAGAGGATTCGTCGTGCTGACAACACGACACCTCGTAATCTCCAGGCCTTTGGGTTGAGCAGCGGTCGCTTGATAGGCCATGGGGTTTGGTCTGGTTTTTTCATATGATATGATGTGACTAATGTCAGTAGGTAAGAGAATTGAATGTAAGGTAGGGGATACAAAGCTGGAACAGGCAGATTTCAAGTATTTAGGATGTGTGTTCTCCCAGGATGGTACTATACTAAGTGAGATCGAATCAAAATGCAGCACAGCTAATGCAGTGAGTTCGCAATTGCGATCAACAGTGCTCTGTAATAAGGAAGTCAGCTCTAGGACGAAACTATGTTTAGATCGGTTTGTTCTGAGACCAACTTTGCTTTGCGGGAATGAAACTTGGGTGATTCGGGATATCTTATTCATAAGTTAGAAGTAACAGAGAATGATCGCTGGTACAAGTAGGTGGGAACAACGGCACGAGCGTACTCGGAATGAGAAGATAAAGGGTAAGTTGGTAATGAACTCGATCAATGAAGCATTACGTATAAACCGGCTTCGGTAGTGGAGGAGGATAGGTTACCTACGAGAATAATGGTCTTGAACATGGAGGGTAATAGAAGTACAGGAAGACCAAGATGACGGTGGTTAGACTCTGTCTATGCTGATTTAAATACCGGTATAAGAGGTATAGTACTAAACGAGGCTACAGAATTGGTAATAAATAGGGGAATTTTTTTTTTTTTTTTTTGCTATTTGCGTTACGTCGCGCCGACACAGATAGGTCTTTTGGCGACGATGGGATAGGAAAGGCCTAGGAATTGGAAGGAAGAGGCCGTGGCTCGAACCCACTATCTCCCAATTACTGGATACTGGCCGCACTTAAGTGACTGCAGCTATCGAGCTCGGTAAATAGGGGATTATGGCGGAGTTTAGTAAATTCACAGAGGCTTGCAGACTGAACGCTGAAAGGCATAAGACTCCATAATGAAGATGTATGTATGTATGTATGTATGTATGTATGTATGTATGTATGTATGTATGTATGTATGTATGTATGTATGTATGTATGTATGTATGTATGTATGTATGTATGTATGTATGTATGTATGTATGTATGTATGTATGGGCTGCCTTGCCGAGGCGGTAAAGGCGTGCCCGGTTTACGCGGAAGGACGTGGGTTTGATCCCTCGTCAAGAAGTCGGAAAATTTAAGAAAAGAGATTTCCACTTCCGGAGGTGCACATGGCTCTGAGGTTCACTCAGCCTAACCAAAAGTGAGTACCAAGTTAATTCCTGGGGGCAAAGGCGGCCGGACGTAGAGCTAACCACTCTACCCCACCAAGTGCCGAGGTTGCGGACCTTTACCTTCCACCCCTGCTAGATACGGAGATGACTTTGCTTTGACTTAGCTTTTATGTGTGTATGTATGTACGTATGTATGTTTACTACCACTCACACAAGATGTCACCTTCACTGACCTGCAACATTTAGTAGATACGCCATGGTAGGTTTACACGGAAAGCGGGAAATACAATTATTCCCACACACGGTTGCCAAAAATCACTCACAGGGATGTAACATATTAAAATGGTCAGCTGGTGAAAGAAATATTACTTTAAATTGTGTTATTAACTGCTCTAAATTTTCTGTACATTATTATTGAGTGGTAAAGCTTCTTTTCAGTTTACCCGTGTTTCGTTTACCTTACAGTTGTTAAGATACGTCCACAAGTAAGTTTTTGTAACAAACCATCAACAAACATCCTTCATTCGAAAGTTACATTATAGTAAAACTAGGTTATATATTCGTTAGATTCAGTCATTCATTTAAAAGATCTTAATATAGTTGTACTTAACAACGACAGTCTTAATGAGATATAAGATTCTTACCCCGAATAAGACTTGCGTTCTGCACTCACTCCTGAAAGCAGACCGAGCAGTATAACCGGCGTCCAGATCATATCGTAAGCCAATAACCAGTCACCGCTGCTCGCTCACTTACTTATAGCCCGGACACGTTGAACCGTTAGAGATACCGTATCTTGAGAGCACCTGAATAAATTCATATTTCAATAAGACAACATGCAGAGATAAAGATAAGCAATTAAGAACGGTGATTCGTTGCTAAGATTCCTTGGTATAGATCTAGCTAGTAGCTACTGGTTCCCATTACAAACCACGGATTGGTCGGTGTGAAAATCAATAAGTGACTAGAACATTACATCAACAGTCTGGGATATAACAGGAAATTATAAAATACTGCCGAGTAAAGGAGGGAACTGATGAGAAGAGAATTATATACACATTTTCAAAAACTGATACAGTATTACAGAGAAATTATATTTTTTCTGGGACAATGGTAAGCGATTGATTTCAATCCAAATATATTATGGGATTGTATTTGCCTTTAAAATAATTAAATTAGTATCGTGTACAGCCACACTTTATTCTTTCGCATGTCTGTTACAGATAGTATCGTAGAGATAATACACTGACTGACAGAGCAAATGCAACACCAAGAAGGAGTGGTCAGAACTTTATGCCAATTGCAGGGTAGACTGACGTCACTGAGGTATGCTCATGATGTGAAATGCGCCGCTGTGCTGCGCACGTAGCGAACGATAAATGGGACACGGCGTTGGCGAATGGCCCACTTCGTACCGTGATTTCTCAGCCGACAGTCATTGTAGAACGTGTTGTCGTGTGCCACAGGACACGTGTATAGCTAAGAATGCCAGGCCGCCGTCAACGGAGGCATTTCCAGCAGACAGACGACTTTACGAGGGGTATGGTGATCGGGCTGAGAAGGGCAGGTTGGTCGCTTCGTCAAATCGCAGCCGATACCCATAGGGATGTGTCCACGGTGCAGCGCCTGTGGCGAAGATGGTTGGCGCAGGGACATGTGGCACGTGCGAGGGGTCCAGGCGCAGCCCGAGTGACGTCAGCACGCGAGGATCGGCGCATCCGCCGCCAAGCGGTGGCAGCCCCGCACGCCACGTCAACCGTCATTCTTCAGCATGTGCAAGACACCCTGGCTGTTCCAATATCGACCAGAACAATTTCCCGTCGATTGGTTGAAGGAGGCCTGCACTCCCGGCGTCCGCTCAGAAGACTACCATTGACTCCACAGCATAGACGTGCACGCCTGGTATGGTGCCGGGCTAGAGCGACTTGGATGAGGGAATGGCGGAACGTCGTGTTCTCCGATGAGTCACGCTTCTGTTCTGTCAGTGATAGTCACCGCAGACGAGTGTGGCGTCGGCGTGGAGAAAGGTCAAATCCGGCAGTAACTGTGGAGCGCCCTACCGCTACACAACGCGGCATCATGGTTTGGGGCGCTATTGCGTATGATTCCACGTCACTTCTAGTGCGTATTCAAGGCACGTTAAATGCCCACCGCTACGTGCAGCATGTGCTGCGGCCGGTGGCACTCCCGTACCTTCAGGGGCTGCCCAATGCTCTGTTTCAGCAGGATAATGCCCGCCCACACACTGCTCGCATCTCCCAACAGGCTCTACGAGGTGTACAGATGCTTCCGTGGGCAGCGTACTCTCCGGATCTCTCACCAATCGAACACGTGTGGGATCTCATTGGACGCCGTTTGCAAACTCTGCCCCAGCCTCGTACGGACGACCAACTGTGGCAAATGGTTGACAGGGAATGGAGAACCATCCCTCAGGACACCATCCGCACTCTTATTGACTCTGTACCTCGACGTGTTTCTGCGTGCATCGGCGCTCGCGGTGGTCCTACATCCTACTGAGTCGATGCCGTGCGCATTGTGTAACCTGCATATCGGTTTGAAATAAACATCAATTATTCTTCCGTGTTGACTCTGTTTTTTCCCCAACTTTCATCCCTTTCGAGCCACTCCTCCTTGGTGTTGCATTTGCTCTGTCAGTCAGTGTATAGGCTACTCCTGAGGTACAGCTGAAACAACCAACTGGGCGAGATTCATTTCTTGTACTTCAGGTGGGTGATTTGTTATCCCATTCAGTCCCATGTTTATGCTCAGTCAGAGAAAAGTCTGGAGATAAAGAAGACATTGTGGCCGACTGACATTCCGATTGTCTTGGATATGAAGCATTGAGACGGACATTATCCTGGCTGGAAGAGAAGATCGCTATGGTGATGCATGAAGGGAGGGGGATGAACTGGCTTGTGACACGTATGCTATGGCTGTTAGGGACCTGTTGATGATAAGGAGACGTGTTTAACTAATGTATGATACGGTTCCCCACATCATACTTTCTCAGTGGATCCTTAATACCAGTTGCCTCTCTCTACGCCTACACTGGACGAACCTACATTCATCGCACATGCCCATGCAGAAGCATCTTTGTTCATTGAACGCCACAGATCGTCATAGCTCTCTCTAATCGCCTCGTCGTTGAGGCTAATACAGGTGCTCTATAGAGAACAGAGATGAATCAGAGTCCAACCTTGATTGAAGACATACTGTACTTCTAGTAGAAAAGTCTGATAGCTCCGGCGAATGTTCCATCTGCTTGGTTGAGGCAGTGTGACCCGTGATTGCAATCCTTCAGAAGCGTAGATTTCCACGTCCTGTAATTCTGATCCTGGTCTCCTTGTGAGTACATCTTCGCCTTGCCATCACAGAACATGAATATGTTTACTTTGCTGCTAGGGTTAACTTTGTGCCCGATTTATTGGAAGGTGGTCATTAGTCCCGTAGACCCATCTAGCTGATTGACGATTCGCCCCCTTTCATTGTTTTGACGTGTTTGCGTGTGTCTATTTTTCGGCCAGGGTTAATCTTTGCTGTTCGACAATTCACCCCCCCCCCCTCTTTCTCTCTCTCCTTGTTTTGCTCATTGCTTTGCTAACCAACACATCACAAACAATCTCCTTTCAATTTCAGTTTTGGAATTTAATGAGCGCGTACTTACGGAATTCATCGAGACCAAATTTGGGTAGACATAACTTCTGTACAAGGTTTTCAGCACAGGCTTAAGATGAAAATCTTAGACGAGAAATGTAGATTCTGGTGATTTTCATCAACAATAAGGAATCTAATTGTATAGGTAAAGTAGCCTAAAAGGCTGATTAAATACGTTTTTCCAGTGATCATTGTACCGGACTCTATTACAAAGAATATGACATGGAGACAGAAATATCTACCTTTAACCGTATTTGTGGGAAATAAGAATGTTCAGGAACCTAAAATGAGAGAATAGAGAGTTTTAAATTAAGAACATGTTATTAGGTGGATTCCTTTTCGTTCATTTCGTTTATTGATGACAATAAAGATAGAATGTCCACTTTTTTGTAGTTCACGGAGACAACAGATGCTACTCACTGGGAATAAATATTTTATGGAATGTACCTTTAAAATATGGAGCTCATACTTCATCCAACTGTAGCCTATACCATATATGTGGATTTAGGGAGTATATCAGACGGAATTTTTGCATTATTACCAACCGAAATGAGAGATACCTAAAGGGAGAGTGACCATATACTCGTATTTTCAACTCAAAGAGAGTACATTTATCAAAGATCTTAAAATCGTGTCTTGGTTTTGCAGGAGATATGGTACTTCCCATTTTTTCAACAAGGGATTCTTCTTCTTTTGTAGCGTTCCAAAACTGCGCACAATATGATCACAGTTATTTGTTACTTTCATAACAGCTCCATCGTATGTGCTGAAAACCTGTCTCTCTTAGTCGACCGACAGTTTGAGATAACACTGAACACTGTTTCACAGTCAGCGTTGTTGCTTGGAATTGCAAAAAATGAACTTGATGCATTTCTTGATTTCTTCATCTACATTAGACCCACATTTAAACACTGTATGATTGCTTGTCGTCTTTTCTAAAGACCCGCGTTGCTGCCATTCCAGACTTCCAGGTGATCTTCAATTACCCAATTTTTTAAACAATAGGTATCAAAAGTTTTTGCACGACCGTGGTGCCATTTACGTAATTTTACAAACCAAAGCATGATTTGAATTCTTCGTAAGGCATTACACAATTTAACGAAACAAAACTGTGGTTTTTTGGAACACCACCTTCCACTAATTTGCTCAGCACTATTATGGATGTAAATGGAATGAACATATTCGTATTTCTATGTTCCAGTTTCTGAAGTAGATTGTTATTATATTCTACTGTAATTTCAGTTGCAACAATGTAAAACTTGCCTCAGGGGCGGCTCACGAGGTGGTGCCGGTGTGCTATGGCACCACCAATGTAATAAAGAATGAGATTTTTCCTCTCAAGAACAGTTAACATTTGAAGAAAATGTAGTCTATACATATCTTATCCTGCCTTCATTTGAACGAACACGCAAACTGAGACGCTCTCTCGCGGTCTTTCGCCGAGTGTGTGAGCCAGACCCCACGCGCACCGCTTGCGAGCATTATTAGACACTACACAAAAGACTGTTTGACTTGGGTTTGTATGTGTTGTTAATAGCTGAGTTAGTGCTAGTGGCCGAGTGACGCAACGCTTCAGTTTCATTCACGAGAGTACAGCATGCGACAAACTCAAGTCAACGCAGCTGTATATTTCAACCACTAGAGTATATCGTTGTTGCCAGGACAAAACCTCCTATGTGATAATATTTTTGGAGATATACTGACCCGCAGCACGTACATTATGAAGAACGAGAATGCCTTGACAATATTTACACAATATTAGATGGCAGAGCCTTACCGGCCCAAGTTCTAAGCTAAAATATTTCACATAGGAGGTTTTGTCCCGGCAACGACGATATCGTATTGCAAGTACAATGTAGACAGCAGCCAGCGTTACCAATATAGCGATTTTGTCACTCTATCTGATGACTATTATATTTTTTAATCACAAGATATTCTTCGTTTTCTCGTATTCAAATAGATACGGGACTTTTTCACGTCGTATTAGCGACAAAAAATAATCTTTCTCTACTTGTAATGTAACAATCCGGGATTTTCGCAATGAATTTTACTGTTTTACTAATGTAAGCTGGTGACACAATCACCTTTACCTATCAGAATACAAGCAAAAACTATCAACATTGCTAACTTTTGTGGAGTTTTGAACAGTGAAGTTAAATTATTTTTGTGTCCAATCACATCGTCGCTCGACCAGTAAAAGGTTGTATTCCACAAAGCTCTTTCTATCAATTATTCTCCTTAAGACTGGTCACGCCTCCCAGCCACGTATGGATATGCAGTCCATCAGAACAAATTTTGTTGTGTTCATTTTCCAATGCCCATGTATAAAGGAAAATGAACCTTACTGTACCGTACTGTAGGAATGTACGTTTGCATTACGTATTTATGCACTCCTAGTGTAAGGTTCATTTTCGTTTAATCGCCGACATAGGAAAACGAACACAACAGATATTGTTCTGATGGACTGTGTATCCATATGTGGCTGGGAGGCGTGACCAGTCTTAAGGAGAATAATGGATAGGAAGAGTATTGTGGGATACAACCTTTTACCGTTGAAGCGACGATATATAATTCAGTGGGTATCCTTTCCAAATTTATATAGTTTATGTGTAAAGCAGTCCTGAAGTTGAAAATAAGGCATTTTATACATTTCAGTTCCACGGCAATTGAAATTGTGACTAAGTGTGCGGGTGCGTATGTTTTCTTCACTTTTTTTTTTTGGCGGTTGTAAGTTTGTTTAGTAATTGTCTTAGAACTGGAATTTGAATAAATAACAAGCACGTGGATTAAAATAAATATTTATATTAGTTTCTCAATTTCTAAATTCATTTCAATTGATTCTTGATTAAAATATTGGTCTTATACAACAGCACAGTTAAATAATGTGATTTTATGTAACTTATAGCATGTACTTGCAGTTTTGAAAGATTTGTTAACAAATTTTGAATTTTTTGGTACCACCAATAGAATAATCATCTGACACCACTGACTGGAACTGTAAATTGAACTCCGCCGTAGGCAGTCAAACACCAAGTATTTTTCACCTTCTTGGAATCTTAGATAATGAATCTCTAGAGTCCACCATTGAATATGACAGAGCCAGTCTTAATTATCAGGGAAGATACGTAAACTAATTTATAGGAAACCAGATAAAAGAATAAAATATGTGTTGGGTGAGTTCAAAGGATGTAAGTATAACTTAAGCATATATCTGATAAACTGTGCTTTTATATCATTACAAAGAAATTGTTTTTGTAAATAAAAATAGTAAACTGAGATTTAAGCCTAATTGGCATATTGTGCAAGATATATTAAAAAATTGACAAATTGTATTACTTAGAAGAATTATTTTTCCATGGGATTTTTAAACACGCCTAATTTGGTGGGTTCAATCCCGTCTCATTCTGTTAGTATCTGGAAGTACTCACATCCCTCAGCCTCGCATCGGTAGATTATTGGCACATAAATAACTCCTGCAGGACAAAATTCCGGAACTCGGTGTCTCCGAAAATCGTAAAATTAGTTAGTCTGGATGTAAATCATTATTAGTATCGCTATGTATTATTATTATAATAGCACTTTTCCTTCACTCTTTCGGGGTCGAGGATGTGAACTGTGTCACACGTGTGGTTGTTTTGCTCTATTTTAAGGCCCGATGCTCTTTCTGGCGCCAACCCTATGTGGTGGGATGTATTCACTATTACGTGTTTCTGTGGTGTTTGTCAGTAACTATGAAGAGAAATGTGCCGCTACAAACAGGAACACCCAGTATTCGTGCCAGAGGAATTAACCAGACACGATTAAAATCACTGACTTGTTCTGAAATCGAACCCGGGTCCCCTGAACCGAAGACCTCAACGCTGAACATTTAGCTAAGGAGACGGACTATTATTATTATTATTATTATTATTATTATTATTATTATTATTATTATTATTATTATTGTCCTGCTTTCTGGCTGAATGGTTAGCGTACTGGCTTTCGGTGTGGAGGACCCTGGGTTCAATCCTCAGCCCGATCGAGGATTTGAACTCCGTATTCCTCTGTTGCGGGGACCGGGTGTTTGTAATCGTCTTAATACACATCTTCATACTACACATCATACTACCAACCACCATACAAACACTCAGCCCTGCACATAGGGTTGGCAACAGGGGGGGGGGGCATCCGGGCATAAACAGAGCTTAATCTGCACTGGAAAAAGGCTGGGAATGAAATAAACATTATTATTATTATTATTATTATTATTATTATTATTATTATTATTATTATTATTATTATTATTATTATTATTATTGTTATACAGCCCTACAGTTTAGAATTGTATGGAATCTCTTAACTTACATTAGTGTGAGGATACGCCATAACAAGAGACGAAGGACTGAAGAGAACAATTTCCGAGACCCATGGACAGTCAGTGGGTAATTCTCCAAAGTCAGTTCGGGCAATACAGCTTGTTCTAGAAGAAAATTAAACATCCATGTTTCTACAGTGAAATTTCTCTTTATTACCTGTAGTTCTGAATTTGATGACCTTTCTGAAAACCGCTGATTAGTGAGAATGGGAAGACGATACTTCAGTGTGAGGAAGAGTACGTAACATAGAGCAATAGTAATTGGTCGGAAGTCCTATACAATGAGAAGAGCAGGCTCAATGTTCCTACCTGATTCAATCAAATACGTCCGTCGGCCATACAACTAGAAAAAACCCCATCGTATCAATATGAAACATGGTGTAGGAAGCATTGTGGTGTTGGTTTCTTTATCTAGAAGTATTAGGCCGGGTGTAGACGATGTTTTCTCACAGCACAAGCAGGCAGCATGCTACAAAAAGCACGACAGAAAGCACTGTGAACGCATGAAATCATGTGAGTCTTTCTGTTGCAAATAGTACGCTGTCTACTCGTAAGACGTTTAATGTATCAGTACGAGAAACCACTGAGATATGGGGGAGATATAAGAAGTTGAAAAGAGAGCATACTTCAGGTAAAATTCTTCTTATTCTAGCGCTGGTAACCGAAGCAGAACTTTGAGAGACCACCTGTGCTGGTAATGCTGGTGACAGAGTGTGTACAAATGGGGAGATTTTTGCAATAATTCATTACACGTTGCTTCAAATTTTCGCAAATAACTTTTGAAGAATGAGTACCGGTACCTTATTATTATTATTATTATTATTATTATTATTATTATTATTATTATTATTATTATTATTATTATTATTATTCATAAATAGTGTTCGGCTCGTTAGCTGAACGGTAAGCGTACTGGCCTTCGGTTCAGACGGTCCTGGGTTCGATTCCCGGCCGGGTCGGGGATTTTAACCTTAAGTATTCCAATGACACGGGGGCTGGGTGCATGTGTTGTCTTCATCATCATTTCACCCTCATCATGACGCACAGGTCGCCTACGGGAGTCAAATAGAAAGACCTGCACCTGGCGAGCCGAACCCGTTCTGGGATATCCCGGCACTAAAAGCCATACATTTCATTTCATTCATAAATAGTGTTAGAGAGTACTCAGCTGTGCTTTTCCAGCATAGTTATCCTTATCCCGAACCCTCATTTGGTAATGTTTTTCACCCACAGTAAACACACGAGAACTGTAATATTCGTCAATGTGATATATTTTTGGAATTGGACAAATTAATTGTAAATATTAGTAGATTTAGTTAAATTATTATTATTATTATTATTATTATTATTATTATTATTATTATTATTATTATTATTATTATTATTGTAATTCGTTGTACGATGTATGTTAATTTCTTCGTAGGAAGCAAAATGTTAATTTATATTGTGTATTATAATAGATACTTTATGTGCAGCAGGATAGCATAGTGCCATGGTAATTTGTTTCAGTCTCTTTTTTTTTCATTTATTCAGTATTTTATGTATTTTTTATGTTATGTATTTGCCTGCTGCCATTTCTTGATGGATACAGTACTTTTGTATCCATCTCTTGGCACAGGCCAGAGTAAAGTGTAGCTCTCACCGAAGTCCCAGTCTAATCCATGGCTGTGACAATATGGAAGCTGCTGGGGTATGGGTGGTGCTGAGTAATGACATTCAGAGCACAACTAGTGCATCTGAGTGTTATGAAAGGTGTTACTCATAGGGTCAGTCGTGCTGCAATAGCACTTTTTGACCCAGTGAGGAAAGCAATGGCAAACTACCTCACTCCTCGTCTTGCCTAGTACGCCTCATTTTGGTGCTGCCATTGGTTTTTGCGGTTTCCTTATAACCGCATAACTTTTGGTGGTGCTATTTGAGGATCCAACCAGCCTGTGGGCTGATGACCTAACAGACATGTTATGTATGTACTTCACTGGTTAAGTGTAAGACAGGGACACGTGTCCCGAACTTTGCCAGTTAAAATAAACCATATCTATCTATGTATCTACTTCAAGTGACAGTCCTTTAATTAGCCTAGCGGATGTTCTCTGATTTTGTCGTCTGAGTACCCACTTTAGTGTCCAAATACGTTTTCGCTGTGGTTTGATAAATCTCATCAGCTCTTGCGGATGTTAATTGTAATCCATTAATTCACTGATCACCTCTCGAAGAAGGAGCGCCATTTCATCTATCTGCAGCAGATCCTTTCCATTCTATGCGCGTGCTAAACTCACAACATTGTGCACACAGTGAACAGCATTTGAAAACAAATACCATGCTATTAAAGCTTCGTGTATAGTCGGCCTTCCTGTCTAAATGATTCACTAGTCGAGCCTGATGGGAAATGGGTAGATTCAAGTGACGTAGTAACCTGGAAGATCGTATGATCCCTTATAGAAGAAGACTAGCAAATGTACCCGTGCTTCGCTACGGTATTCTACATTGTATACGGATTTCTACGTAAATTGCTGTACAGGCAGTGAGTAAGATTATACACAGTTCAAAAATGTTAGGGGAACATTTTTTTGAACGTATGCCATAAGGTCGAGACTCACTGTTGGCCATTCCATCTCTTGAATGTCCAGTTCTCGCAAGACAGCTCTGGTGATGCGCGCTACATGAGCCCTGGCATTGTCGTGCAAGAGTACGAATTCAGGACCAACACCGTATGCAGCAACCAACATATGCTGTAGCAGTGTCTGCTCGATGTATCCCGCAGCGGTAAGATTACCACGGACGACGACAAGATCCGTACGGCCATCAATACTGATGCCACCCCAAAACATCACAGAACCTTATCCGAATCTGTCGCCTTCCTGAACAACATTTGGCATGCAATGCTCACCACGGCGTCTCCATACACGTCGAGGTTCACCACGCTGTGTCAGGGGAACTCTGGACTCGTCTATGAACAACACAGGTCTCCATTGGCGAAGTTAGCAGTTGACGTGGGTACGGGCAAACAGAAGGCGAGCTGCGCGATGTTGCTGCGTTAAACGGGGCACTCGAACAGGACGTCTGGGTCGTAAGGACACTTCACTTAACCTGTTTCTTACTGTCTGGTCAGACACCGTGACTCCAGTGACCCTCCTGATATCTTGTTGCAATTCTCTGGCAGTTGCTGAACAACGCCTCAACGCACAGATGGTCAGATATCGGTCATCCTCTGGGGTTGTCATGCGTCCACGACCTTGCCCAACCCTCCTTGTGAACTAGCCTGTCTCAGCGTAGCGATTCCACAAGCGGTGAATAACTGACGGGGCGGCATTGAGATCCACAGCAACACGACGAAAAGTCCATCCTTCCTGGATCAAAGTGACGGCCCTAGCGACTTGAACCTCTTTAAGATGTCTCATGGGATGTGATGGTTGACATACAGCGTGCTCAAATGACCGCAGTAGTCTGTACCTTACAACGACACACGGACGCACCACTATTCACTTTGTTTTGAGGGGTCACCTGACAGTTCAATGCATGGCCACCCCTACAGATGGAGTATAACTTCGAGTTGACATACCCTGAGTAACTAAGGTCTCAAGGTATGCTGTACGACCATTGAAACCCCATCTACCAAATTAACGTTCACATAACAGACATTTCCAAATATGTTCCCCTATTTTTTTAACTGTGTATTAAATTACATGTCTCTTAGCGTTATCCGAGAAACACCACTGGGAGAACTCCATACGTTGTTTGCGTTGGGAAGTTTTGATAAAAATGGCAGGCCACCCTTCCTGCTGCAATTCACAACCGAGTTCGGGAGTTTCTACTATAACGGCAGGCTCACTTGCCTGCTAACATTCACAATGGAGATGTGGAGTTTTCATTATAAAGACAGGCCCCTTTTCCTAATGCCTATCAGAGTCGAGTTGGGGGATTTTTTATTATAATCGAGAAATTCAGCTCTATCTAAAGCCAAAAACGAAGTGATGTATTGCAAAAATGAAATGTCCCTCACTAAATTGTGATGATATGAGTTACGGGTGTAAGAAAGCGGTAACAGAGGAGAAATTTAGGCGCAGCGATTCTTAGATAAGAAGATGACTTACGATGTTATTATTCAAGCCTAAAGAGGCAAGGCAGAGGCAAGAAATTAAAGCAGAAAACGGAAGTAGAAGATAAATACAGTAAAAATTATAGCAAATCTCAGAAAACATCTTACATTTTGAAATAATGGACTGCACTCCGCGTATTGTTGAAATATTAACAACCACCCTTAGAACTATTCGAAGACGATTGTAACCTCCAACGGTATTCCGCAAATATCCTGCAGAATGGCAGCTTGACGTCTATCTCACCTTCTACCCAACGAACAACCACGAGTTTACAGGAATAATGACGAAAGGGCATTACGTCACTTCCCTGCTGCCAAGCAGCCAGAGTCTTTGCCATGGTAACCGGTAGGTTCGTTGTCGGTCTGTCGGTCACTCAATGTAGAGCATGAAACCCGCAGAAAAAAGTAATTTTCTCCGTCATTTGAAGAGTAAGGGAAATTATGTGCTTAACAAAAGTGTTCAAAATGAAGAGGAGTTTCATATACGGTCATCAGACTTTACAGAAAATCAATAGTATGAGAGAAAATTGAAAAACCTGTTCTGGGTTTCATATAAACCCCCAGTCTCTTCAGTGATTTTAAAATTATATGCATATCTAAGTCTTCTCCTGGATGAGTGTACTATAAATATAAAGTTTGGTTGTGATATATCCAACCGTTTCGCCATGATGGTGGAACAGCCGGACAAACAGACACGAAAGCTAAAAACCACTGATACGGTCTTGAGTTTACCTAAAACGGATAAATATCTGAAAAATTGACAAAATAAACGAAATTACAGACAGCGGACCTCCTACAACTTTATTTGTATAGATAAACATAAAGAGTGGGTGTATCAACGGGACAATGATCCAGAAACGTCTCTGAGCATGTGAAGAACGCACTGAAAAAGCAGAAGACAATGGTTGTTAGATTGGCCAAGATTAAGTCCAACACGATTGAAAGTCTTTAGAAGAACTTGGGTGACCGTGTTCATAAGAAATCTCGTGTACGTTAGAGTATTGAGTGGAGGTAGGAATTTCCACAGGACGATTGACCAATCTCGTTGATTCCATGATATCGAGACATGATGCTATAATCAAAAGAGGAGGGTACCCAGGAAAATATTAAGCCCTGAATCTCTGGAAACTGCATGTTTCTCTTATTTTTCTTCTTTTCATGAAATATTGTAATGCTTTTCTTAATGGTGAATTATACAGCCGATACATCTCTTTTATAGAATGCGGTGCTTTTCAGTGTTTTGGTCTACAGACCGATGTAAAATAGTTTCGTCCGAGAGTTCGCTTCTTCCTTACAGAATACCGTTGATCGCAACTGCGAGCTCACTCAATTAGCTTTGTTACATCTACGAGGGCTGTCAATAAAGTAGCGGCAACGTAGTCCAGACACTCGCAGGAGATCGGGCATGCGAAAATATCATTTGGGAGTGGTCGGTGGCGAAATGCAAGTAATGTCCTGTAGCACCCAGCTAAATCGTACAAACCAAACCAAACCCCATGGCGCAACAGCCGTAATGGACCTTGGTCTATCAGGTGACCGCTGCTCAACCCGAAGGCCTGCAGTTTACGAGTTGACACATGTTCAGCGCAACGAATCCATTCGTTCTTTACTCTTGGCTTTCTAAACCGTCACATAGCTCCATTGACGGGACAATAATATAGCAAGTGCGGAATTATCTAACTCTCCAGTTACTTCCCGCCAATATTCAGGCAAGCTCTTTTACTCGGAACGCAGCAGTAAATCCCATCTATCGAAGATGAAGAGATAAATTACATCACAACAATGGTCAATGTAATGCTATTGTTGATTAGTTTTATGAGATTTCGATATTGTAGGCCTTTACATTTATTTTTCTTCTGACTCTGTGATATTAAGGTATCTAATGTAAAGGGAGTCCTTCGTTCCTTCATGATTCCCGCGTGTCCCATTCTTCAAGATATCGTTCGTTTACCGTTTTTTATAATCATCTTAAAAATTTCCTTTTCGATATAGACCGAAGACAGCGTGGGTTTACACCTTAAGACAATCAGGACAAATCGCCAGTTAACACGATCTATATAATTATATAAAATAACATGTCCTGACTGACTGACTGACTGACTGACTGACTGACTGACTGACTGACTGACTGACTGACTGACTGACTGACTGACTGACTGACTGACTGATTAATCATCGCCGAGCCAAAACTATTGCACACAAAGAAATGACATTTTGGGAATACATTTATGTTACAGCGTAGGTGCTCAATTCCACACATATCCGTGACGTGTCAGTGCCGTGACGTGTCAGTTCCGTGAAATTGCATCAGTGTCAGTGATAATTCATATCGTTCCTTTGAATCTGACTGTCGTGTCCACACTTATCCGGCGCAGTGCCGTATTTTCTGCGTCAGTATCAGTGCAGTATCCGTTCCTTGATATTGAGTATTGTGTCCAACGACATTTTTGTTGTTTCACGGACGTATTCTGCTGTAAAGTTTGTACGCGCTAGTGTATATAAAATGAGCGACGTAAGTTCAATGTGTGTAGTTAAGTAAATATTTGTTTCATTGTATTTGTACTGTATTATTCACTTACCTCAGACAAACTGCTAACTGTTCTCTCGGTATTATCGCCTTTCTCCAGCGGGTGTCTTGTCGTTTTAAATGGACTTCCAGTTTACTCAGCAATGTGTTAAAACAATTTTCAGACATTCTGAAATATTCAAAATATTTAGTTTGATCGTCAATTCGTTCCTTATACAGGGTAGCAAATTCGCCATTACGTTCTCTATTTTGCCATGCCTCATGTACCCACTTCCTTTTTTAAAACTGACGCTGTTCCTCTTCACCTAGAATTATAGTACTAGCCGCCAATTCCACATCCGTAAACTTTGACATCTCGGCAATCACTGAACTGAAACTGACACAATACTGATACGTGTGGATAGCCATCACTGAGACGTCGCGTATGTCACGGAACTGATACGTCACGGCACTGACACGTCACGGATATGTGTGAATAGACCTTAAGGAAGGATTCTTAGACATTCCGTCGGTAAGGGAGTGAAAAAGGAGGTGAATTTTTAAAATGAGTATGTCTATATCCCAAACACTAAGCAGTTTAAAGACGTGAAAAATGGTGTGTGGAAGCTTTTAAAAATAAAGCAACCTGGTTTTTTGTTTTCGGAAAACCCAATAAGGGCGGTAAAAATGTGTATTATGGGTTGAAACCTTTTTATGACGATATTTATATCTCAAAAACGAAGGTTGTTACGGTCGTGAAAATTCGTACATGAAATCTCCTAAAAAATGTAAAGAAACACGTATTTTTATTTTCGGATAATCCAATTAAGAGGGTGAAAGAAGTGAAAAGGGGGTACATTTTTAAAATGAGTATAGTTAAAAAACTTAACATGTCACATACTTAAAAACTGTTATTTAGATTCTCTTATCTACCTATCTATCCATTTACTGTATTTACTTATCTATTTATCTAAATATCTATTTCGTTTATCTGTCTTCCTATTCTACCACCTGTCGATCTACTTACTCTTTAATCATTTTACTAACTGGTTCTAATATAAGTCAGGCATCCATATTACGTCTACATAGAACTAACATCAACACTACGTAGAATAAGCTCCTACTCGAGTTATTCTCTAGGCCTAATCTGCTGGTGCACGTTATTATTATTATTATTGTTATTATTATTATTATTATTATTATTATTATTATTATTATTATTATTATTATTATTATTATTGACAATTCAGTTATTTAAAATACGTTAATTGCTTATTATTCATTGGATGTAGTCGCATGCTGTGTTCTAGTTCTAGTTACTTTCATTTTATCAATTGGCAATGCATATCACAAACAGCAGTAATCCATCTGACCGCAGCAATACTTTTCCTTATCACATTTCCCCTTTCCCACCCATCCCTTCAACCTGTCTACCTCCTAGTCTATTGACCCGAACCCGACCCCGTGAAGCTACAACGCACATTCTCCACTCAGCCCTAATTAGACATAAAGGCGCACTTCACATATGTCACCTTAATGCCCAGAGTTTAGTTTCTCAAACTCGTATAGATGAACTAAAAGCGATTTTCATTCCACTGTCCTTTGATATTATTTTATGCAGTCAAAGTTGGTTGAAAGTCAAACATCAGGCTAAGAATCTGGAATTATACCTGGCTACTACCTTCTGAGGAATGACAGACTTGGCAAAGGGGGCGGTGAGGTCTATGCTTTTGTCTCTTCGCGCTTGAAACCTCAAATTATCTGTCAATCGCCTCAACAGTATACGCGAAAACCTGAGTACATGTTCATAGAGATGCTGTACATGTTGCTACTGTGAAATGCTTGGTAGGTGGTGTACGCAAACCGCCTAAAGCTCGCCGTCTGAATGACTTAGAGACTGATATTAACAGACTGTTACATACGTACGAACATTTTATAATGATGGGAGACTTCAATACAAACCTTCTGGACCCAGATTCTTCCGAAGCCACCCATCTACTGAATATGTTTCAGACATGCAGTATGGCGATCCTCCCACTTTCTCCCACTCACCACACTAAAACTTCACACACACTACTGCACCTAATAGTAACGAACAACCGTGGCAGAGTATTACCTCATGGCCAGACATCTGTTCCCGGACTGTCATCCCATGACATTATCTTTATGACTTCCGCACTGCAATGCCCCAAACATAAACCTAAGTACGTGTCTTGCAGAGATTATAGCCGTATTGACAACGAAAAATTATTGGAAGACACTTTTTCGATGCCGTGGCAGGAGTTAACTCATAAAACTAATATTGATGACATGCTCATCACTTTTAATAACATTTTACATATTTTTGACAAACACGCCCCTCTACGAACAGCACACGTCTGTAAAAGACTCTCCCCGTGGCTAAATGATGACATCAAAGCCAATGATAGGTAAGCGGGATGCAGCTCACAGGAAATATACACATTACCCGAGAGAGGAAAAATTTATCTATTACAAACGACTACGTAATAAAACGACTCAGACAGTAAGAAACACTCAACTACAGTACGCCGATGACCTTATAAACCCATTCACTACGTGCACGTTCGGATCGACCAAGAAACACTAGCCCGATGGAGGACCGTCATATGGTGCGCCAAGCATTGCGGGATCCCATTCGACATCCACCATCCGCGAACATGTACTGGAGACTCTACAACAGAGCCTCTCAAACGCCCAAAATCTCACGCGTGCAAGTTGCGGCGCAGAGTTCCTGTGCACAGTGCATCGGCCCCGCTCGGCTCGGCTCGGACCAACGCTTCGTCTCTGGGCTACTCGGCTAAGCTCGGCTCAACTTGGCTCGGATTTGGAGCGCTACATAGCAAGTGAGGAAGAGGGAGACAGGCGGAGCGGGCGAGACAGGCATGAGGAAAGGGAGAGACAGCGCTATTGTTCCAAATCTAGGAGTGGAGGGTCTGCTCTCTGGTCAACCAAGTGAAGTCGTATTTTGCGCCGTGCACAGTGCATGCACCAGGCGCATGCACCCTGAGAGGCCCTGCTCTACAACATCCTGTGAGTTCCCACACAGTGTCTCGACAACTCGCATCCGCCAGATTGGGGTCCTACCGCCCCATGCATCGGTTGCCATTGACACCAGAGCACCATCGCCTGCGTTTGGAGTGGTTCCTTGCCCGGGAGACACAGACAGAGGACGATTGGCGTCGCATTATGTTCAGTGATGAGTCCCGCTTATCCATAACCTCCGATGACCATCGTGTGCACGTTTGGTGGCGTCGAGGGCAGAGGGCAGACCCTGCCCATATTGTGGAAAGACGCATAGGCATAATCCCTGGCATCATGGATTGGAAAGCCGTAGGATATGCATTCAGGTCACCTCTAATAGTGCTTCGGGAGACTGTGACGGCACAGCGATACGTCATAGACATTCTGCGTCCGCATGTCCTAGCCCTTATGACACAGCACCTTGGGACAGTGTTCCAAAAAAGATAATGTATGTCCACATACAGCACGTGTGTCTATGGACTGCCTAGAGCATGTTGAGGTCCTCCCATGGCCAGCAAGATCGCCGGACCTCCCCATCATTGAACACGTGTGGGATGAAATTAAAAGGGGACTCCAGTACCAACCTGCGGGATCTGGAGGGACACACCTGTGGACGAACTTGCCTCGGGAGAGAATCCAAGGGCTGTTCGACACCATTCCGAACCGCATAAGGGCATGCATAACACCCAGGGGCGGAGGGGGGTGGTATATGTGAAACCTTACTGACCTGGCGCCAACATTCCACCTGTAACTGCCAACGGCCTTGTCTCTTTCATTCCATATTGTAATCAGTTTAGTAAAGGCACATGGTCTTTCAGCATTTATAGTTTCATTCACTTTCAACCACTCCTTCTGGTTGCTTAACATTTTTTGTCAGGCAGTGTATTTCCATGTTAGCAATGCTCAGCGTTGATATCGAAATTCATTAATATATCTGTTATTATAGCCGGTGGGGTAAACATGTGAAAATCCGCAGCCTGTTTCAAGTCATTCGACCGGGTCAGGAATGGAATGAATGAAGCCCCCATCTAGCGGCGAGGATGGGAATCGTGCCGGCTGCCGAAGCCTGTCGCACTCCTCTGGGGCAATTATTAATGAATGACAGATGAAATGAAATGTTATTGGAGAGTGTCGCTGGAATGAATTATGACAGGGAAAACCGGAGTACCCGGAGAAAAACATGTCCCACCTCCGCTTTGTCCAGCACAAATCTCACATGGAGTGACCGGGATTTGAACCACGGAATCTAGGGGGGGAGAGACCGGCGCGCTGCCGCCTGAGCCACGGAGGCTCTAGGGTAAATATGTATAAGACATAAATGATCGGAAATTTAATTCTACATAACTTTAGTTATGTCGTATTAATCGATAGGACCACTATCAACATGGATATTTGATAATTAAATATAGGTCTTCCCCTAAACTACAATTTCACTCAGCGTGAATAAATTTATATCCTAGTTTGTAACACCGCATTCCCCGACTTTATATACCGATTCTCATTAAATTATCTTCAGCCAATTTCTCGCGATGCGCTTACATATACATACATACATACATACATACATACATACATACATACATACATACATACATACATACATACATACATACATACATACATACATATATAACGAAAAATTCAAAAGTGTATTTCCTTGTTACTGTGGACACGGCGGATACAGAAATACCGTTTTTTTTAATTCTGAGCATTATTCAGACAAAACTCTTATCTTCTTATAAATAAAGTTGTTCGTGTCTGTTTGTCTGTTTGTTTGTTTGTTTGTTCCATCATCACGTCGAAACGGCTGGATAGATCTCAACCAAACTTCATATTTAGAGTATACTCACCCCGGGGAAGGTTTCGATATGCATATCATTTTAAAATCTTTGAAAAGACGGGGGTTTTATAGGAAAACCACAACGGTTTTATACTATTATAGGCAAAATATCGAATTTGTCGTATAAGGACGAGACAAAGCTCAATTTAATCCTCTTGACGCAAAGAAAAAAACTCGGTAAGCCCTACTGGCCCGAAAACCATGTTTTAAGGCCCTAAAACCTAGCGTTACGGAGATATTGGCACCACACTACCCCTGCTCTAGGAATCGGATAAAGAAATGAACTGCCGTAACCATGGCAACGTCAGCTCCAGGATTCTAGAGCAGTGAGATTATGTATGTACGTTTGAGCATAGCTGCCAACCAAAATTGGTACAAATAAGACTTAATATCTGGAAAAAATATACTGTTGTGTAAGGCACTCATAGGACTCGTTTGGGCGGGGATGGAAAGGGGGTGAAGTACGAGTATAAAAATCTTACTATATATAGAAATGGAAGTGTGTGTGTAAATGACACATCTCCTCCTAAACCACTGGAGCAATTTCAACCAAACTTGGTACACGTATTACTTACTATCGGGAGACGATCACTGTGGGGGGTAAGCCATCCCTAGCGCCCTTAAGGGAGAGGGTCAGGGGGAGTAGTTACAATAATAATCGAGAATAGTGTCGAATTCATAGTTTTCGGGGTCACTGAGTTGAAAAGTAATACTCTAGAATTTTTTAAAGTCCAGCCCCCTTTTAGGTGGGGAGCAAAGGGGGGGGGGTGAGATATAGAAATAATTAAAAACAGTTTCGAATCCATAGATTTCAGGGTCTCTGAGATGAATAGTATTACTCCGGATTTTTGGCAAGTCCAAGTGGGGAGCGAAGGGGGAGAGATATAAAATTAATCGAAAAACTACATATAAAAATATTATCTTCTTCTTACTATATATAAAAATTGATGTATGTGGGTGTGTGGGTGTGGGTGTGTAAATGACACATCTCCTCCTGAACCACTGGAGCAATTTCACCAAACTTGGTACACTTATCAGTTAGTATCAGGAGACAAACCGCGTGAGGGTAAGACACCCCTAGCACCCTTATGGGCAGGGGGCGAGGGGGGTGGTATAAAAATAATCTAGAATATTATCGAATCCATAGTTTTCGTGGTAGCTGAAATAATTAGTGACACTCCGAATTTTTTAAAATTCATGTTCAGCCCCCTTTGGGGTGTGGGTGAGGGGAGTGAGATATAAAAATAATCGAAAACAGTGTCGAATCTACAGTTTTCTGGGTCACTGAGATGAATGGTGACAATTCAGAAACTATCCGGACAACGCCGGGTACTACAGCTAGTTATATATATGTATATAGATAGTAGATAATGCATTAGTGAGAAGTATATCCATAACAGACGATATGTGTCTAATTACAGCAGTAGGCCCTACTTCGATGACACCTTACTGTCGTGCAATGTTGGTAGGTGGTGCTCCCTAGCTTATGTTATTGCATGGGAGAGAAATATTAACATATGGCAAGCGTGAATAAACACAGCAAGTAGGTTATCTGGAAAAAGTAGTTCTACAGCTCGACTTGAATTTAAAGCCACATTTTAGTCGTTACGAAATATTGGGGAAAGCTCATAGGGGGGAATATTTCTGTCCAATAAATTTGCCCTTAGATGTGCTACCACTGTATCGTTAGGCTCTAATGGAAACGTCCTAGAATCCTATAACTAAGCCGTAGGAATCACATTGTTGAATATATTGATGTTCTTGCATTGTTAACTTATCTTAGTAACAGCCTCTCCCTCTTCTTACTTACATTAGTTGGTAGAAATCCCATTATGGAAAAGTTCGTAATCGTCCTTAACATCTAATGTGGGGATGTTTAGCTGTTACATCAAGCAGATCGGTATAAACCGTACACGATAGGAAGCAACTTCAGGCTGTGTGACGCACCGATAGGCCTCTGGACTTCTTCGGGGATGCTGCCTTTATGTCATCTGTTCTATGTGAAGAGAGTGCCTAATTGTTAGAGCCAAGAATGTGAAGAATTCCTCATGCCTTTAAGGAGACAACTATCAGTTGTTCGACAGGAGTAAATAAGGGAATAATAAGAACATTTGCCCGTTTTAGGCTCAGTGTATTTTCCTCGTTATAAAATAACACTTTGTCTCTTCGGCTCACATCCTGTGATCCACGCTATCCTCTGTCTGTCATACGAGGGAACAAAGAGGAGTTTTCCAGAGGCTCTCAAATTTGTTAGAGTAGTTTGGGGACTACGGGATCCATAACTGAGCCTGGCATTGTTTCACTTGTACCAGGTTCCTTCATTCCAAGTTTCTTATTCGACCTCCCTTGGTCAACTCTTGTTATATTCCGACTCCAACGGCATTAGGTTTGCGAAGCCTGGAATATCGTTCATTCTCACGTCTTTTCTTTTTCCGATTCCTTCGAAGGGTCAGACCCTACTTCTTTCTTTCTCTTCTCATTAGAATTTACTCGAGATGATTGGTTGTACTTCTGGTTAACCCTAGAACACAAGAAGTGCTTCAATAGCACAGAAACTAAACCTCGTAATATTTACTACTGCACTTTGCACCTTTTTTTTTTATTACTGTATTACAGAAGTATCACACCCAAAGGATATTTCTTCAATCAGAAGCAATCTGTCGACTTATTTTCATTATGTTTAGTGCAATTTCTGCCTGGAGTGGAAGCTATGGAAAGCAATTTGTAGGGTGGTGGAAAATGAGTTTTTAACCCATTAATTATCTTAGATGTGTTCCCGAAGGTGAGTCAACCCTCTTTAATACCTCGTGCCAAAGGCACAAGTTGAGCCCTCCCCAACACTGCTAACAATTTACTGTTAAGATCTAAATATTTCTTATCACTGTCTTGAACAGAAGATAACGATAAGAAATAATCCACGATAATCATGATAGATGTGTCTCAGAATTTCAGGTGATGAATGTTTCAAGAGATTTAAAAGATTATGTGTATTTTTGCATTGTGTGTCGTATTTTCATACCGCACCGACTAGTATCATTTGCGAGTAAGATCTCATACGTACTTTGCATTTTTAACCCAGGTGTTTGTATCATGATGCGCCTGAAATCCTTCTTATCAGACGACTACCCATGGATTAGATTTAGTACAAAAACATTTATTTTTATTCGTTTAACGCAGGCCTCTCCGATGATAACGTTGTCTACACAGCCTTAGAAGTATAACAATGAACACCACCACCACCACCAACAACAACAACAACAACAACAACAACAACAAAAATAACAACAACAAATGTTTCCTTCACTTAGTGAGTCAATTATTATCGGTACTAATTTAGGGTTGACAAATATGAATATCAAAGCCTCCATGGCTCAGGCGGCAGCGCGTCGGCCTCTCACCGCTGGGTTCCGTGGTTCAAATCGTGGTCACTCCATGTGAGATTTGTGCTGGACAAAGTAGAGCCGGGACAGGTTTTTCTCCGGGTACTCCGGTTTTCCCTGTCATCTTTCACTTCAGTAACACTTAATTTCATTTCAACTGTTAGTCATTAATCATTGCCCCAGAGGAGTGCAACAGGCTTCGGTAGCCGGCACAATTCCTATCCTCGCCGCAAGTTGGGGGCTTCATTCATTCCATCCCTGACCCGGTCAATGACTGGAAAATAGGTTGTAGGTTTTCAATTTCAAATATGAATATCACAAAGAAAAAGTGTATTAGCTCCAGTTTGTGTGCTATTCAATTTTATTTTAACGGTTTGGGAGAAAACGATACATTTTAATTAGACTTTCAATGTTGTTGGCATATTAGAGTAACATCCTAAGAGTTGTAATCGGCGGAAGAAGAGATCGTTGTCTTTTTGTTTGCCTCTTACAAGCGAGTTCCGGAGCATCCCTACCAGTAATAATAATTGAGTAGTATAGTTCCAAAACCTGCCTTCTCCACAAAAATCGGAAATTTAGTTAATAGCGCCATTTTGTTGTACATTCTAAACTGCGTCGTTTAAAACCAGGAATGGGTTCCAAAAAATCTTCTCCTATTCAAAAACTAATAAGGAAATGAAAGTTTGTTCCAGAAGCAGTCTTCTCCACCAAAAGTTACTTCCAAAAGATGCCTTCTCCATTTCATTCCAAAAGCAGTCTACTAACATTGCCATCCATTATACCATTTGATAGTTTGTTCCAAGTGGTGCCTTATCCACTTTACTGATTTTACATTTTCAACGTATAGTTTGGCAGTAATTGAGCTCTGAGAGTTTATATAGAGATCACTAAAAAGTATACCAGTAAAAGAGAGGCAATTGGGAAATTTATGGGCCAGATTCAAGTAATAGAAAAGCACTATTGCCGGGGTAAGTCACAAAGACAATACTTGGTTAGCGACTTAAATATAAATAAGTTGTGGAGACTTTACAACTCCAGGTGTGAAAATGATGGAGATGTAACCTTAAAAGTCACAAAATCCTTTTTCAGGAATCATATTAATATGAATTAAAATATTGGGTTCGGAGCTCCAGCAGTGGATGCATGCTCACGCTGCTTAAGATTTAAGGAACAATTGCAACGTGCAACAAGTGCAATTGAATAACAAAACCTTATGACTCAAAAACGTGTTCATAGCCTTCAAGCTAAAGCATTTTTTCAAATGCTTGGGAAAAAGACAACTGAAGACGCCTTAGTCCTCTCGTATGATTGCCAAAAGAATCAGGTACTACCTAAAGTGCCTGATCAGAGAGCATACTATTCCAGACAACTTTATATGTACAATTTTACAGTTGTCGAAGGTTCGTCACAAGAAAGGCTTGGTAAGGACAACGTCTTTTCGTTCATTTGGTGTGAACATGAACACCCAAAAGGCTCCAACGAAATTGCGAGTGCTGTTTTCCATTCCCTTAATACTAGAGCTATAAGTCCGAGTATTAAGAGTGCGCCTCTTTGCAGATGGCTGTGGGGGCCAGAATAAAAACAGCATTATCATCGGAATGGTATCAAAGTGGTTACTTGATCATGCACCAGCAAATGTCGGTCAAGTGAAGCTTATCTTTCCTGTTCTTGGCCACTCCTTTATGCCCTTTGATAGAGTGTTCACATTTTTTGAAAACGAAATCCGCAAGAAGGACACAGTTATTTCACCCCAGGAGTATAGGGACATTTACTCTAATTACTGTACTGTGTTTAAACTTGGATCTGAGTGCCCAAACTTTAATTGGAAAGAAGCTGTCCGAGAGGTCCTTAAGCCACCGGGAAAATGGCATTTTCAGTTTAATGCTTCAAAAAGGTTCATCATTAGTAGAAACAAAAGGAGAACAAATACTTTGGTAAGAGGAGAAGTTTTTTTATCGGAGTGACCTTAACAAACCACAATCCGTAACTCAGAAGAACAAAGTAATTAGTGACATCCATCCACTTCCAATACATAAAGGAAATGCTCTAAAACCGGCCAAACTTAGAGATGTTGACAATTTGTTGAAAAGTCATTACGGTGTAGATTGGAAGAACTTGAATGAACTGTCTTTGTATGTAGAAGTTTTGAATAACTCCCTCGAAGATGATATTGAAGCTGACCAACAGTGCGAACATCAAGAAGACTGTTTTGAGAACAATGAACTGAGAGTCTAGGTTCATCCAATCTGTACTCTATTCTCAGTACCTCTTGATACTGCTTTATATTTGTAATTTACATTAACTTTCAAGTTTTTATGTAATAAAGGGTAATACGTTTAACATGTACCTAATAAATTAACCTTGGCAATTTAATCTTTTTAACATTATAAATTAACCTTGAAAATTTAATCTTTTAACTCAATGTAACCTTCACTATGTAGTTTCCAAAACCAGTCTACACCACCAAAGTTTATTCCAGAAAATGCCATTTTTCCTTGTTAGTTCCAAAACATGCTTTTGCATATTTGACGTTTTTGTTCCATAAACTGCCTTATCCAACCATGTTTGTTCCAAAAACAGTCATCCACCATGTACAATTCCAAAAGGTGCCTTATCCATATTTAAACTTTACATATTTAATAACAGGTTTCTCTAAAGTAAATAGATTTAACATTTCCTGGTTCTACAATTCATATCGGTATCGGTGGTATAAGACATGTATCATTAATATGTCAGCATCATATTGAAACAGTTTTTCCTCTCTCCTGAAAAATTTGTGAAAATGGAGAAGGCAGGTTTTGGAACTATACTACTTAATTTCGTGTGGCTACTTCTAGCCGAGTGCAGCCCTTGTAAGGCAGACCCTCCGATGAGGATGGGCAGCATCTGCCCATGTGTAGGTAACTGCGTGTTACTGTGGTGGAGGGTAGTGTTATGTGTGGTGTGTGAGTTGAAATCGCTACCAGTAATCCGCAAGCATTGCTTCATCCCAGTGGCCTTCATTTCTTTGTTCCATTACAGAAATATCGTAATGGAACCTTTCTTCGTGATCATCACTGACAGCTTCACAACTAGGATGGGAAAAGGTGGGAGTGGAGAAAATTGATTTTAAGAGACATGTTGCATCGGAGTTGATGGTATTTTTGCATAAGTACTGTCACCAACTGAATGTAGTTAACATCTCTTAAGTTCTCCGGCTCCATGGCTAAATGGTTAGTGTGGTGGCCTTTCGTCACATGGGTCCCGGGTTGGATTCCCGGCAGGGTCGGGAATTTGAACAATAATTGGTTAATTTCGCTGGCACGGGGGGTGGGTGTATGTGTCGTCTCCATCTCATTTCATCTTCATCACGACGCGCAGGTCGCCTACGGGGGTCAAATCAAAAGACCTGCATATGGCGAGCCGAACTTGTCCTCGGACACTCCCGGCACTAAAAGCCGTACGCCATTTCATCTCTTACCGGGCGAGTTTGCCGTGCGCGTAGAGGCGCGCGGCTGTGAGCTTGCATCCGGGAGATAGTAGGTTCGAATCCCACTATCGGCAGCCCTGAAGATGGTTTTCCGTGGTTTCCCATTTTCACACCAGGCAAATGCTGGGGCTGTACCTTAATTAAGGCCACGGCCGCTTCCTTCCAACTCCTAGGCCTTTCCTATCCCATCGTCACCATAAGACCTATCTGTGTCGGTGCGACGTAAAGCCCCTATCAAAAAAAATCATCTCTTAAGTTGCCCAAAAATCCATGAATAACTCTCTTGAAGGCATCCCAAGCTTCCTTTTCTTTCCCCTTCAAAGCTCGTTCAAACGCTAGATCCCTGACAAGTTGACGAATTTGTGGCCAAACAAAAATACCTTCCTTAACTCTTGCATCACTTAATATAGGAAATGAAGTACTTAAAAGCCTGTTCTTCTTGGTTCATACCTTTGACAAAAAATTTCATCAAACCGAGCTTTATATGTAGAGGTGAAACAAAGACATCTTTTGGGTCCACGAGAGGCTCGGCAACGGCATTTTTCTCGCTAGAGTTAAGATTTCTTTCAGGCCAGTCTGGTTTAATATAATGTGATATTCTATCCCTACTGTCCTACATACATAAAAAGCAGCAGTAGTTAGTGTACCCCAGTGTCATTCCTAAGAGTACAGCTATGACTTTTAGATCCCCACGAATTTTTCCACTTGTGTTCAGCGTATTTGATTGCGTCAAGGAGGGCTGTCATGTTTGTGTAAGTCTCCTTCATGTGAACAGCACGACGAACAGGAACAGATGGAAGGCAGTTACTGTTGTGAAGTACAGCTGTAAGACAGCTTTCAAACTAAGCTTGGAGGCGTCTATGAATAGCCTCAGTTCAGTTAGATCATGGTTTAAATTCAAACTTTTGATCAAACAATTAACGTCGCAGTAAAAAGAAAATTGCTTTTCCCCTGAAGAAAAAAGGGAGCAGTTCCCTCTGACGTTCTCTGTACTGTGAGACCCTGACATCACGTTGGAGAAGATTCCGTTGCTGTAGTCTTAACCCTTTAAGTTCTGCCTTCTGCAGGGACAAGTGAAGGTCTCAAATGAGATCACTCAATTCCGCTTGACTCAGTCTGTGTGGTTTCTCATCTATTTCCTCAAAATCAGGGTCATGGGATGTGTAAGGCTTGTTGAGTTATTCTTCTACGTTGGCTTCATGGTCTATTTCCAACTGATAATTTTGAGGTGGAGTAGAAACTGGTGAACTATCTGAATGTGGAATAGGTCGAATAGCAGATCGGAGATTCAACGATTCCTATTTTCTTCACTGACAATCCTGCCTTTGTTGGTGAAGTCAAGCAGCAATAGCAGTCATCAGTATTGTTTATAGACTCCAGCCAAACCATTGGCGCAGCAAAACCCATAGATCGTATTTATTTGTTAATCCATTCTCGTAGTATAAATGAACACGAGTTATCCTTGATACCAAAATAATGACGATAGGCAGTCTTCACAAGAGGCGTCAGATTGCGTTTCTGTTACGAAAATGTTATTTCACCACAATGTAACATTATTCATGGAATTTACACATTTTCGTGGCATGTTCATTTAACAAATTTTACACTTTAAAAGCACTCCGAAAGCAGACATTTTGCACTAATTATAAGAGAAACTCACAGTCACGGCAACAGTATTTAGATTTAGGCTGTATAACGTTTTGTTTTGTCAGTTGACAGGAGCGCCAACCTTCAAAAACATATTTTCCCCGAAACTGAAAATGTAAACTGTAAAAAAAGCAATATGTCACTGTACCTCCTAAGCAAGAGCTAATCGGTCAATTTCATGGTAATTTTTTAATTCACCAGGTGGAAATACGTAAGAATAGGCTATTTTTCAGCCCGAAAATTTTCATTGTTGGGCAGTATAATTAAATATACATAGTCTGTCACAACATCGCGAAACCTTTTGATAGAATTTTCATTTTTAAACTGCCCCACTCTTTATTTAAATGCCCGTAATTCCTAATTCATCAAACATTTAAAAAAATACATCTACAACTAAAATGAACTTCTATATTCTACTCGGACACATAAACTTTAATCATACCTTGTCCACTTATTTTCATAGAATTAATTATGCATTTCATGGCCCAAATGGAAGAATGGCAAGTTCCTTGAGCAACGGTATATTCAATTGCTCGTTGTATTAATTTACGGATCGCTTATACTGTACAATCTCTGTAAGTGCTTATTGTACTGTAATTTTTGAACTTTGTATAAGCAATCTTTATTTTCCTATTGACTTTTATCTTGCTTTTTATCTTGTGTTTTGTAATGTAGAAAAGTTGTATTACAGTTACAGTTAATTAGTATTATTATTATCATGGCGACGACGATGGGATAAGAAATCCCTAAGAGTTGGAAGGAAGCGGCCGTGGCCTTAATTAAGGTACAGCCCAAGAATTTGCTTGGTGTGAAATTGGGAAGTCACGGAAAACCATCTTCAGGGCTGCCGACAGTGGTATTCGAACCCACTATCTCTCGGATGCAAGCTCACAGCCGTGTGCCTCTAACCGCTCGGCCAACTCGCCCGGTTTATTATTATATATGACTATTTATTTATTTTCTAAGTATGAGTCAGCTCATAGGCTCTGACTCAGATCTGCACCTCTCAACTCGTTCATGGCTTTCAACTGTCGTGTTGTCTTATATTCGTCGCTCTGCTGCTTTCTTTTTTCCGCTTTGATTACTTTAACGATAAATAACTGTGTACAATTTGGCATTAGGAAGTCAGCTGATAAGACGTAGCTACAATGCATGTTCTGAACGCAATGATATTTTTCTAGCTTATTTTCTTTCTAAATTTCACATTGAAGTACATTAGAAGCTTGCCGGATAAGAAACTAGTTAGGTCGGTAGACGCAGAGTGGGTTTCGGCCCTTGGGTTTCGTCCCTTAAGAGGCCACGACTTGTCCGTGGTCCAACAGCTCTGTACTCTGACCGGCCAACCGAGCAGAGAAAAGGTGGCCACGGCTCTACCGTGGCTTTACGCCTCTGCATTCGGGAGACGGGTCTGGGGCACAGTGCTGGATTCACGCCTGGTCCCACCCGTCTGCTGTCCTGAGAATGGTTTTCCGCGGTTTTCCATTCTCCTGCACTAAGGCGAATGCCGGGACAGTTCGTAGTGTAGGCCACGGCCGCCAACCCCCTCAACTTCTCCGCACATCTCCTTCACCGTAACAATTCCCCCGGCCTGAGAGACGGCGTCACCGTCTAAGAAGCCCGCCTCCCTCTTCAGGGGAAGAACGAAAACTTTCAGTAGTAGTAGTAAACTAGTCATCCTAGTACGCACGCACAGATGGCGCAGCGAACGAGTCCCGTGCTCAACCGCACGCGCACTGTCTCTGTATGAGCATAAGTGAGTAGTGTTCAGTGAGACATTGATGTTTCAAGCGGACAGAGTACGTCAATGTGGGTAGATGTAAGGATGTGATAGACTGGCAAAAAGGGGCAAACGTGTTTGGCCGTGTCCATGGCCAACCGGTGCGTGAAGTTCCTGGATTTGTTGGTGTTTCGCAGTGGACTGTTCAACGTGTCTATAAGCAGTGGTGCTTCATTACACGCGGCTACGAAACATGACGAAACGATCCTGACTGAGAGGGACCGGAGACGCGTTCCGTGGCTTGTAAATCAAATCGCTTCCAAACCCAACAGGAATTGCTGCAGCCAGTGAATGAATGTCTATCCCAATCTGTTAGCGAGAGAACATTGCGACGGGAACAGCATGCAATGAACATTTGGAGTCGGTCACCTCGCAAGAGGCCGTTGCACACACAGGCATGTAAAACTGGGCGTCTTCAATGGGCTAGAAACCATCAAACGTGGGCAGTAACTGGCTGGCGGAACGTAATCATGTTTTTGCCAGTATTGCAATGACGCACCGAAGGCCAAATGAAGCATTTCAACCCGGATTTGTGCAAGGTCAAGTTCAAGCCTGAGAAGTAGCTGTGATGTTGTGGGGGTGTTTTTCGTATCATAGATTGGATCCGCTCACTGACGTGACCTCTAACATAAACCAGCATGTTTATTTAAACATTGTGGATGATCAGCTGTTGCGTTTCAGTCAATATTTGCATAATAATGGCCTCCGGAGGGGCCTGGTGCAGGTCTTTTGATATGACGCCCGTAGGCGATCTGTGCGTCGTGATGAGGATGAAATGATGATGAAGACGACACATACACCCAGTCCCCTGCCAAGGGAATTAATCAACTATGGTTAAAATTACCTTCCCTGCCGAGAATCGAACCCGGGGCCCCTGTGACCAAAGGCCAGCACGCTAACCATTTAGCCATGGAGCCAGACAACATCTGCATGATGAGTATACTTTTGATAACCCGCTTTTTCAAGATGACAACAGCAAATTTCATCGGGCTCGACGCATATGTGACTGGTTTTATGAACAGTCCCCCACCCTATTACATCTCGATTGGCCTGCAAAATCACCTGACTTGAATCCCGCTGAAAATCTGTTAGACATGTTGGAACAGCGGATAAAACGCCGACATCAGCATCCCCGCAATTAGGTTGAACTGTGCAATGAAATCCTCAACGAGTGGCTTAACCTGGATGCGACATACCTGCACAACCTTGTAGAGTCACTTCCTAACCGAATCCAGTCAGTTATCAAATCCAGAGGTGGAGTCTCACGGTGTTAAATGATGCTTCTAATGATTTCTCCAGGGGTGACTACTACTTTTGTCCGGCGAGCTTACAGCAATTTGCTTTACGTTGCACCGACACAGATAGGTCTTACGGCGACGATTGGATTGGAAAATGCTGGGAATGGAAAGAAAGCGGCCGTGGTCTTAATTAAGGTACAACCCCAGCATTTCCCTGGTGTGAAAATAGGAAACAACGGAAAACCATTTCATTATTGTCCACAATGGGGTTCGAATCCATTATCTCCCGAATACAATCTCACAGCTGCGCGATCCTAACAACACGGCCAACTCACATATAATATACAGTATGTTGTCTACAATATTGAGCACATAATATAAATTAGATGAACCACGGCCATCTTGAAATATAGAGGCCTGCTGCCTACAGTTGTGACGTCACGCGTATAGTGCTTACTCTCCGTCGTCGCGTGTATTTCCTATATTGCTGATACGATACTTTTTATCATAATGTGCCAAAGAAAATGCAATAATAAGCCCTTAAAACATAACATCGAGGAAACACTATCAAAAGAATACATACGAATACACAAATATATGCACTCAAGGTACTATATTACATATTGTAAAATGTTCGACTGAAGGCTACTCACCTGGACTGTACAATGACGGTGACTAGGCGAATTGTTTTCTCTCAAAACAATGCAATTCATTTATGCTTGTCTGAGCATATGAATAAGTTAAAAAACATATTTTCCAAAATATGACAGATCTTGGACACAACACTCATTAACACTGCAGCATACATCCACACTTGTCACAGAAATTACCAGGTTTTTCAACTTTCATTATCAAAACATTGCAAGAAATATCCCTACAATTACTACTGAATGAGATATCAAGGTCTGATTTAACGTGTAGCTTTCCACAATTTGAAAAGTAGTATGATGGTCACTCGGCAAACTGTAGCTGTGTCTAAAATTCCCTTATATTACACTTATTTGAGCACATAATATTATTAATTATTTATCAATGTCATGTTTGCCATGATATGGTAGACCTTGGACACAACACTCATTACCTCTGCATACATCCACATTTGTCACAGAAATTACGAGGTTTTTCAACTTCAATTTTCAAAACATTGAAAGAAACATCCTTACTATTTCCACTGTTTAAAAATACATAATTGAATCAGATATCAAGACCTGAATTAACATGTAGCCCTCCATAAGAAATCATTTGATGCTCAATAGGTGAACTGTTGTCTCTAAAATGTCATTATTTTATGCTTGTTTGTGCGCTCAGTGTTGTTGTTTATTATTTTTGAGTAATTGTTACTTAAAAAAGTGGCAGATCTTGGACACAATACTAATGAACTCTACACCACACACACACACACACACACACACACACACACACACACACACACACACACACACACACACACACACACACTGATCACTGTAATTGCCAGTTTCTTCAACTTTCATTTTCAAAAGGTTTTTAAAAACATCTCTGTAACTTCCGGTGTTCAAAAAGGCATCTTCAAAATAAGATATCAAGGTCTGAAATAAAGTGTAGCTCTCCACAGCAATTTGAAAAATGAAATCTGTAGGCTGTTTCAAGCCCCCTCTGCACAGCTTTAGCATGTATGAATTTGTTTCATCATTCAGTCCTACTGTTGGCAATTCTTTGTCCAAAGTAATAAGTGTTTTAGAATCAGCACATCCTTTGACATTTCTTGATACACAGTGTGAAATTTACCCTGCTATGTAAAACAATACTGATGCAGTATTGAAATCAAGTTCTAAGTCCCTTGATTTAGTGATAGCCAAATTCAATTCAATAGCTCATTAATACAGTCATCTAGAGTTAAACACATATTTTTAACTTGTTAACTGTATCCCCTGATGTAGACCAGTTACTAATGGCATTCAAATGACTCAGTAAACACTCAAGTGATGAACATGTAGTACACAGCAGACTATCTCCTAAAATCCAGCTATATTTTAGAAGGTATCTTGCGACCATTTAAGCAAACTTGCAGACTTAAGTCTTTGAAAATTGTAATAGACATCTCGACCGTCGGAATGACAAGCTTGAAAAACAAAACTTCATCGACATCAATTTTGGTAGAAAATTCAAGTACATTTAGGGTTGTTAACTTACCCAACAAGTTCTCACAATTTGATATCTTGTCTCCTTCACACCATGTCTTGAAGTCTAGTTCATCATTAAAAATATCCTATCTTCTTTCTTCGTTTGACAGGTGACGGTTGAGACATATTTGGCGGCTGCCCAGGAAATCTAGTTAATATTGGCTTTACCCTGGGCACACTTAAAACGGAACCATCTGGTCGTTTTGCAGTATCAACTCAAATTATGTTATTTTCGGAAAAAATGTTTAATACAGACACAGGCATATTTACTGGGTTCAAAATAAGATCGGTGTATACAATGAATCCATTTAGCTCGCTTCTCCTTATCGCTAGGAAACGCAAATGTTGAGATAGCCACCTCCTTATTTGAACGGTAATTAGATGAGCATCCAGGCACACTACACGTTCGCTCCATTTTGCAAAGAGGAGCATACATTACACTAACACATGATAATAATAATCATAGTGATAAACTTTAGAGTACTTTAGACAATTCATAATAGCTCAGTGGGGTTCACCTAACCTGTCACATAACCTAGCAATACTTCCTAACATCAGGCTGCTCAAATTAGAATGCTATAATATTTAACACATACTACTGCTGAAAATACATCCTTTACTGATGCGTTTTCTTACAGTTATCACTTTTAAACACGAACGAACACCTCTAATAACGTTGAAATAACAACAACCTGCTACGAAACCACCATGTAAACAAGACTCGTGCCTCCATATCGCTGCACTAAAAGACTGACGTCATCACTATGGAACTGTCATGTGTAGCAGGCGGGAACTTCGAGTTGGCCGTGGATGAACGTCAACGTACAAATACCTTCTTCACCGTTTCGAAACTCCACCTCCGTAGCGTAACGAATAGCATTAATAGTTTTCGTCCTCGGGGCCCGAGTTCGATTCGATTCTAGGAACTGCCAGAAATTTAAGAATGGCAGGAAGGCTGGTATGTGGTTAAAATGGTACATGCAGCTCACCTCCATTGTGGGTGTGCCTGAAAAGAGCTGCGCCACCTCGGGGCGAGGGCACGAGTTTACTATCGTTTCAAAACCTGAGCACCGCGCCTGTTTCTTTGAAACGCCGCATACTGCTACAGTTTCTTGTACTACAGTAGTCTTGGCTATGTTAAGACCGACAACTTTGCAGATAAGACAGCAGTTCCTCACCGAGCGCCATGACTTGAGGAGTAGTCTTGGCTATGTTAAGACCGACAACTTTGCAGATAAGACAGCAGTTTCCCACCGAGCGCCATGACTTGAGGAGGCTCCGAGCGTACAATTAGATGATACTTTGCACATCCCTGTTCTACAATATTTCTTTCTTTCTTAATCTGTATACCCTCCAGGGTTGGTTTTTCCCTCGAACTCAGCGAGGGATCCCACCTCAGCCACCTCAAGGGCAGTGTCCTGGAGCTTCAGACTCTGGGTCGGGGGATACAACTGGGGCGGATGACCAGTACCTCGCTCAGGCTGCCTCACCTGCTATGCTGAATAGGGGCCTCACGGGGGGGATGGGAAGATTGGAAGGGATAAACAAGGAAGAGGGAAGAAAGCGGCCGTGGCCTTAAGTTAGGTACCATCCCGGCATTTGCCTGGAGGAGAAGTGGGAAACCACGGAAAACCACTTCCAGGATGGGTGAGGTGTGAGTCAAACCCGCCTCTACTCAGCTGACCTCCCGAGGCTGAGTGGACCCCGTTCCAGCCCTCGTACCACTTTTCAAATTTCGTGGCAGAGCCGGGAATCGAACCCGGACCTCCGGGGGTGGCAGCTAATCACACTAACCACGTTCTACAACATTGCGTACTGTGTTCATCGATTTACATCTGATATGTCCTGCATTGCCTCTCATTGGAAATATCCAAGTATAATTTCGTCTTCGGGCAGTAACAAGAATACATGAAAATTAATTCAATAATGCGGTTGGAATTAATGATATATTGAAACGAGTAGACCGTATCATTCTTGTTGAAAAAAAATAGCGTTCCAAGCACCCATTTGTGGGTAGCGGAGTAGAGTTTCGTTAATTATTTTTAGGTTTTACGTGACCAGTATCGTTTGTTTTGAGTCGGTATAAATATAGCGCTAATGCAGGTTTTAATATTGGTGGTGATTATTGTTTTAGGTCCCCCTGTCAGTGGGGGCGTTATAATAACACCCACGGTATTTCCTGCCTGTCGTAAGAGGCAACTGAAAGGGGCCCCAAGGGCGTTCAACTTGGGAGCGTGGGTTAGCGACCATAGGGCCCTTAGCTGAGTTCTGTCATTGCTTCGACTTACTTGTGCCAAGCTCCTCACTTTCATCTATCCTAATCACCTCCCTTGGTCAACTATTGTTCTTTTCCGACCCGGACGATATTAGAGCAATCGAGGCCTAGGGAGTCTTTTATTTTCACGTACTTCGTGGCACGTGTCTTTCTTTGACCGATACCTTCATTTTTCGAAGTGTCGGATCACTTCCATTTTCTCTCCAATTAGTGTTAATGGAGGATGGTTGCCAAGTTGTACTTCCTCTTAAAAACTATTCACCATCACTTGTTTTAGGAAGTACAGCTAGATAATCATCCTTCTTCTTTATCCTCTTTCCCTGGCAGTTTATATGCACATTCCCGACTATCAATCAGGGTCGGCTCTTCAGATCCGTAGATAATGTTCCCTCCGCTTCTTTATCTGGGCAACAGAGATGTCCTTCCTCTTTAAGGTAGCCGTAGTTCCAGTTGTTCGCCACCATGTTGCTCTTGTGAATCCTTTGCCTCACCTTGGTTCTGCGATGGCATCAGTTTTCAGCACAGTATGATCTTCATCACGCCACTTGAGCTACCCCTACCAGGAGAGTTGTCTCTCCTCCAGCTTCTCACTAACAGCGGTAACCCCAAAGGATCCTCGCACGTGCTGATTACGCACTTGGTCGATTCGAGTAACACCCGCAGACAGCCACAGTATTCGCTTCTCTGTGATGTGCATTTTCTGATTGTGCTTCTTCGGCCTTGCCGGGCATCCGTCTGTCACACAAGACACCTGTCGGTGATCGCCATTTCATCCAGCCAACAATGATGCGATACCTGACTTCGTAGCCGATTGCGGCATCGGTGGTAAAGAGAGAGCCAAGATAACTGAACCTGACGGTCATCATCGGTGATTCACCGCTTAGCAAGAGAGTGTTGTGTGGGCCAAGCAACTCTGGCTCTCCGGAGTTGCAGAACATGTATTCTATCTTCTTCCGGCTGATTCTAAGTCCGTTTCTTTCCAGCGATGCTTCCCATTGTCCTAAGACTCGCGTGACTTCTTCACGCATTTTCACCGACCAGAGCGATATAATCCGAGTATAGCAAGACCCTTGGTAGTTTCGTCATTAGCTTCTTAAGTAGTTAATGACAATGTTGAACAGAACTGTGGAGTCAGTGCCGATGCCTGATGCACAACGACCTCAACAGGAAACGTTTTGATACACCTAACCCCCTGTGGCGACTGAAATGGGCCCCAGGGGCTCCTAACTTCGGAGCGTGAGTTGGCGACACGGGGCCCTCAGCTGAGTGCTGGCATTGCTTCCTCTTACTTGTTCCATGCTCCTCACTTTCGTCTATCCTATCCGACCTCCTTTGGTCAACTCTTGTCCTTTTCCGACCCCGACGATATTAGAGCACTCGAGGCCTAGGGAATCTTTCATTTTCATGCCCTTGGTGGCCCTTGCTTTTCATTGGCCGATACCTTCGTTTTTCGGAGTGTCGGATCCCTTCCATTCATTTCTCTCTCATTAGTGTTATATAGAGGATGGTTGCCTAGTTGTACTTCCTCTTAAAACAATAATCACCACCACCACTTACTTACTGTAGATACACCTAAACTAGCTTTCACTTTGGTAGAGGGACGTGCATACATATCCTAAATCAGCTTCAATCATTCCTTAGGGGCTTTCTGGTGTCGGAACGCCTCGCAGACAATCTCCCTGGGAACCCAGTCAAAGGCTTTCTCCAGGTAGATGAACACTATGGGGAGTTCCTTACGTAGTACATAGTTCTTCATGAAGATCCGTAGAGTGTGAGTCGCTTCACTTGCTGACATACCAGCCACCAAGATCCGTAGAGTCTGTTTTGATTCATTTGGTGACATACCAGTATGAGCCCCCTGGTGACCATGATAGGTAAGGCGTCAATTCTCTATGGTCTGTTGCCGTGGTTTGCCTGTTCAAGTCCCGATGGAGGAAAAAATGTTCACCATCAGAATGTTGGCTAGTGGGGTAGGAAAGGTGACGGTATGCCATTTATAAACCCTAGATTGCGTGCCGGAATCCTGGGTTCATTTCCAAACATCCCTGCAGTTTTCATATCTATTAAGGGAATATGACGTTGTTGATAGTGATTCGTCCTTCGGATCGGGACATCAAGCCTTGAGCAGACTTCTTGATGTTATTCGACAGGAGTAGGCTATGTGCCGATGTCGGGTTTCACCTTCTCACTTCCTTGTCATCACAACCACCACACACCCAGACGCGCATGTCACCCGTAGTCGTCAAATAGAAAGACCTGCAGCAGGTCTTTCCGGGGGCCTAACGCAATCAATGAATACCAGATGAAAAAGCGCACTGCTTCCGATGCTCTTTATAATAACCGTCCCTATGTAGGTTTTGAATCGCTGTTCGCTACGGTCTGACGGGACCAAGAGCATACACTCATGGCTGGATCTTTAGGGCTTAACATACTGTACATACCTATCCTCTCTGAGCTCCCTTGGTAAACTTTTCTTCTTTTCCGATCCCGACGTTATTAGGTATCGAGGGCTAGGGAGTCTTTAATGTTCACACCCTTCGTGGCCCTTGTCTTTCTTTGGCCGATATCTTCATTTTTTCGAAGTAGCGGATCCCTTCCATTTCTTTCTCTGATTAGTATTATATAGAGGGTAGGCGCCTAGTTGTAATTCCTCTTAAAACAATAATCACCACCACTTCAATTATTCTGAAAGGCTTACATTTCGTTATTAATGACTGCTTCTGTATAAAATTGTTTGAAATATCTATTTGCACAAGTGTCCTGATAAAGATTTTGTTGGATATCATTGCAGTCCTTCACGGATGTCCTGAAGCTTTTTTTTTTTTTTCTGTTGATATACAGTACTGTCGATTGATTTATAGTTGAGCCCACTCTATCTCTCATAGTACCGAGGTTGCCAATAGTGGTAACTTTTACCATACACTGTTGAACAGTTAGCCGATAAGCTAACAGTCAGGATTTCAGTGCACGTAACGAAGTACCGTATGGAATACAACTAAGTATTCCAGTAAGTTATCTCTAACTAATGAATATTACCCTCCTCGGAAGTGTCGTATTGATTATATGCAGGTAACACTATAACATATCGTATTGTACGACATTTTCATATCAAATACAACACACTATTACGATATACTAAATGTACTGTAAACTGGGCTTACTTTGGTACAACTTTTATTTTTCGCATTCTTTGACGTTGTTTTCAATCCCAGATTTTGAAAAATTGGTTATTTTTCACAGATTTCATTTTCACCTTCTCAGTTATAATGGTATTTTAATTGTACGGCACTACGAAGATCACGCATGGAATTCAATATTTTCTTTGTCCCAAAATTCTCCCATGGCCGCTGAAAGGAGTCGCTGTCCCAAACTTACCCTGCAGTTCCAAAGTAATCCCAGTTTACGATACGATAAATTCTGATAAGCGAGTCTCGATTTATCGACAATTAATTGCAGTGACAAAAACCGGATATCGGTGTTGTTTTTTTTCAAGATAGAATACTGTCTCTCCTTACCAGAGAATAGGAAGTGTAAAGAAAGGAAATTTCGCTCTTAACTCGTGCGCCATATCGAAAAGGAGTACACTGCGGTCATACCTTGTGAGCAGTGCTGCCGACAGTGGAATAGGATTACCCACTAAACGGCTGCTTGAAAACCACCAGAAACCACTATCATAGCCCCTCCTCCCACCTTCAAAATACCCTTGTTAAGCTTTGTTGAGTTACGAAAATACACCAAAATGAAAATTAAGTATATCCTTTCAGTTCAAATGTTAAAGTATTCGAAATATATTTCAAGGTGAACTAATAAAATCGGTGATCACTGATGTCTTTTCCTAACACTTCTATACAAGGCATAGAAGAAAAAGATGTCTGCTATGTTTTTACAGTATCTAACTTTGTAATACTTCGTTTGGCAGCTCATAAGACAGCATTGTTTGTTTCTTCTCTGACCTGCACGAATCGATAAAAGCAAATTTATCTTTCGGGTATCATTTAATTTTTGCCTTTAGTTTTAATAAGGACCAAAAATAATCTCCAATTCCTCACTTGACCTTGGCAATGCTAACCGCGGCAGTGCAAATATTGCCAGCTCCCGAAACGGATTTGTATTACTTGCATCGCTGAATTTCATCACTTCACACTAGATATTACCGGTGTCCATGTCTTGAGATCATTTGATAAAGGACACGTTTATTCATCTGATAAACCCATATTTGCGCTGGCGTGAAAGTTACATAATTCAAGAAGGGGAATCAATTACTATAACAACCTTAAATGAATTTGACACTTTTACTATGAAAGAAACATGCACTAATGCGTTTCTTGCTCCCTTACATTTAATGGATTGCCCTGCATCTAAGCTCCGCCTACAGTTATAGAGAATACAGTTTCCGATCATTTATGTTTTATTCAGTTTAACCGTACCGACTATAATAAGAATGGTATTTCAGAGCTGGAATAAAACTAAATGTGAAGGCCTACAATATCGAAAGCCCATACAATTGATCAACAGTAACATTATATTGACAATGTTTTGTTTTGATGTTCTTTGTGTCTTATGGTGCCACTCATCTCCGATAGATGAGATTACTGTTACGTACCGAGTATAACAACCTACCTAAATATCGGCGGGAAATAGCTGGGGAATTAGATAATTTTCTTCTTTAGCACCCCATATCTCTGGTTCATACATTTTCTGATATTGCTGTTATGTAACACACTGGTTCATCATACATATACTCCAGCTGTTCGATCCATACTCTGAGGCGCTGATTGGAATGAGCAGTGTGCACAATTAATGAAATGATGGCGTGGAGGATTGAAAACATTTAGTAGTAGTAGTAGTAGTAGTAGTAGTAGTAGTAGTAGTAGTAGTAGTAGTAGTAGAGGATTGTTCACGGCTGCATGTGGCCTGGTTATCCAGCTCTGGAACTTTAGACTGTTAGATCGGCAGCATAGTGCTATTCGTTAAAGGAGCGAAAATGTGAGGTTCTTTATTCAATCGAGTATTTCACATGATGACATTGCTTTTAATCGCGACATTCCTACCGATATCACTGTAATAACCTATGCTGATTTCAGTTGGGAAAACCACTGAGCCAGTCTTTCTGAGGATGTAAAAATGCAGGTGGAGAGTGAGTGTCTGCCATTATAATGAAAACTCACCAACTTGATTGTGACCGATGGTAGGCGACTTGCCCATCGCGTTTCTGGGGTAACGTTAAAGGCTACGCAATTTAATACAATCTCACTCACAACGTGTACACTTCCTAACCTGGAAGTCAGTATACAATGTAGAATTCTGCAGCGAAGCACGGATACATCAGCTAGTTAATAATAAATATGTATTTATTTATTAAAGAACCAACTTCCTGTATTTACAGGCTGCCTTTAAAACAAGATAATGCATATTAAATTGTATATATAAAGTTCTATTAAGAAAATCACTAAAATGTAATGTAAATAAGGGAATATGGAAATACATTCATGTTCATAAAAACCTGAACAGCTTGAAAGACTAGAAACAGGAAGTTCATCTTCACAGGACATATGCATTAGTGTGTTCTGAAGAAATGATTAGCATTTGAACCATGTCGGCCCTCAGGTTCAAGGTCCACATCGATATGTCGGCACACCACCACCGACTGGTAAAATGTGCCTGCGGCTCTCGTTGTCGCTATAAACCGAAGGTAATTGATAAGTGTGACTTGAGCAGATGTGCAGGATACCTTGCAGACGTATGCTAGAACCATACCGTCAAATGAGTTTGAAAGAGGGCGCATTATTGGCATGAGAGAACGTGATGCATCCATCCGGGAAATTGCTGCTCGTGTGGGGCGAAGTGTGTCGGCAGTGTAACGGGTGTGTACAGAATGGTTCACAGAAGGCCGTAGAACACGTCGAGATGGGTCTGGTCGCACCACCCAGACCAAACCCCGAGAAGATCGATACCTCATCCGAATGGCATTGCAGGACAGATCTGCGTTCTCCTCGGCTTTGACGCAACAGTGGAACAGTATGACACATCGTACACTATCAAGAGTGACAGTCGGTCGCCGTTTATTACGTCCACTTCTCCGCCTAACTTTGACTAATGTGCATATACATGCTAGACTGCAATGGTGTATGGAACGACGTCACTGGGAACAGGAATGGCAGCAGATAGTGTTTTAGGATGAATCCAGGTTCTGTTTGTTTGAAAATGATGGCCGCATTTTGGTTCGCCGCAGACAGGAGGAGAGGCATCACACTGAATGCATTCGCACAAGACACACAGCGCCAACTCAAGGCGTTATGGTGTGGAGTGCTCTTGAGTACAACCTCAAATCTCAGTTGGTGTATGTCCAGGGCATTGTGACCAGTTTGACCTACGTGAATGACATCTTGCGACCCGTGGCCATACACTTTCTGCACGACACACCAGACGCCGTATTTGAGCAGGACAATGCGCGACCACATGTTCTTGCAGGAACAGATGCCTTCTTGTTGTCACAGGATGTCAGACTGTTGCCCTGGCCCGCCCGCTCAACGGACTTGTCACCAATTGAAAATGTGTGGGATATGATGAAACGACGGGTGCGGCGCTGTGACCCAATACCAACCACCAAAGATGAACTGTGGGACCAGGTGAGTGCAGCATGAATGGCTATACCCCAGGACGCCATTCGCGCCTTATACGCGCCAATGCCATCACGCATGGAACAAGTTATCAGTGCCAATGGATGACCCAGTGCCTACCAGGCAACAGGACACATGCTGAACCTTGGTGACTGAAATGCTAATCGTTTCTGCAGAACATACTGATGAACATGTCCTGTGGATATGAACTTCCTATCTCTACTCTTTCGAGGTGTTCTGTTTTTGTGAACACGAGTGTGCGTTATATTTAGAGCGATGCTTTGGTTGTGTAGAAGTGATGTCTCCGGATCTTGCTGGAGCCACGGAGAATGAGAGTCGTGATTTCAGTGATGCGCTCCATTGGAAGTCTGAAGCGCTTCCACGTGGCGGCAAAGTAACGACGTACTGTACTACAAGCTCCGGCCATTAACGCTATTAATTCAATTTCCCGAAGGTGGTATTTATATGTGTTGTAAGGGATGTTGGGGTTCTAAATTCACGTTCCCGTAGTTCTTAGTGTCGTGCAGGCCGTTCTGGGCGGTGATTTTATGAGTATCGGCATCTGTTAATTTGAGAGGTTCTATACATTCCCGACTCTCCGCATGGGAATCCCTCAAAGCAGCAACGAATGGATTGTTAGTCTTATGTAAGATGTTGCAGGGATTAATTTCATTGTAGGTAGACTTCTCACAAAGTTTTATCAGTATTCTCAGCAGGCCACCCCTCCCCCCTCTTTGTATTTCTTTTCCGAGTACACCATGCTATTTGGAGTATCCATGGGCAGCTCCTTTGTTGCAGTTTTAATAATGTTATCGCTGCCGACTAAGAATTTCTGTGAGATTTCGTTGTAACTGTATGTCAGGAATGGATATACTGTATTAGGATGGGACAGATTAAGGAATTCAAGACAGCGCGCTTTAGTACAATTCAAATGGACTATAGGCCAAATTTTAAGTTCATTGACTGTTGTGTCACTTTATGTTTCCTGATATTCTGCATACAGATTATCAGTTTTGTGACCATGCTGTAATATATACCTTCTAAGCTGCCCACCCTCGTCGGAGGGTCAGCCTTGCAAGCGCTGAACTAGCCTTAAAATAGTCATACGAAATTATTATTATTATTACTATTATTATTATTATTATTATTATTATTATTATTATTATTATTATTATTTTAATTCATTGTGCCCAGCTGTGGAGCGCGTTTGAACTTATTTTGCACAATGTTTCTTCTTCTTTTCTTCCCAATATCTCTTCATTTTTTCACTGTGTTCCTTTCTGCGTGTTTCTGTCCAGCCTGTATTTTTTCTTGTTGGTTTCTCTGCAAATTTATGTTTGTTTACTAAGCTTCTAAATTTCATTCTATCTTGAATGGTTTCGTCCTCAATACCCATTTCTTGTAGATCTTCATGAATTTCTGCTAACCAATTGTTGCGGATTTTCAGGGTTAGAGCTAGATTTAGAATTTTCTTTGTCAGCCTGTTGTTATCCATTCTGTGTAGGTGTCCGTAGAATTTTAGTCGTCTCTTTCTGATGGTATCTGTGATTTTTTCTGTGAATTGAAAAATTTCGTGTGGTTTCTTTTTCATCCAAATTCCATTTTCGAACTTTGGTCCTAGGATTTTTCTGAGAATTTTCCTCTCTTGTTTCTCAATGCTTTTCATTTGTGACCTGCCGCCAATGATCAGTGTTTCAGATGCATAAAGTGCCTCTGGTTTGATGACTGTATTGTAGTGTCGTAATTTTGCATTTTTTTGATATACATCTTTTGTTGTATCTGTTCCATGTGATTTTGTAAGCCCTTTGCAGTTTAGCAGTTCTTTCTTTGTTAGCTTCCTGATTTAACCCTGCTGGCTGAATAATTTCACCTAGATACTTGAATTTGTCTACTTGGGAAATTATTCCACAATTGGTGATTAATGGTTGATTGTCGAATCTTGATTTAGTTCCTTCCATAAACTGCGTCTTTTCAAATGAAATTTGAAGTCCGGTTTTTGCGGCTATTTCATTCAATTTTTCTATGGATTGGATTGCTTCTTGTCTGTTGTTCGAAAGGATCGCAAGGTCATCTGCGAAAGCTAAGCAGTCAAGGTGAATTTTGTCTTTAAGAAGTCTGCCAATGTTTATACCTTTAGTTTCTTTTCTCCATTCACGAATCACTTTTTCCAAAACTAAATTGAATAGTAGTGGGGATAGTCCATCTCCCTGTCGGACGCCAGTTCTGATTTCGAACGGTTCAGAAATTTCTCCCAAGAACTTAACTTTTGATATTGTGTTGGTCAGAGTTTGTTTAATCAATTCCTTCGTTTTCCTGTCGACTTGAAATTCCTCTAGTATGTTGAACAGGGTCTGCCGATCTATGGAATCATACGCTTTTTTGAAGTCAACAAAGGTGATTACTGTTTGTTTGGTTTTGCGAATCTGTAGTATGGTTTTTAGGTTTAGGATTTGTTCTGCGCAGGATCTCCCTTTTCGGAATCCAGCCTGATAATCTCCGATCAGGTGGTCTGTTTGTTTCTCTAATCTATTAAGTAGAGCTTTAGAGAAGATTTTATATACGAGTGAGAGGAGAGAAATTCCTCTGTAGTTATTAATATCTGATTTGTCTCCTTTTTTGTGAAGTGGGTGAATCAATGCACATTTCCAATCCTCCGGAATTTCTTCAGAAAACCAAATGTCCTGTAAGATTTTTTGAATACTCTGGGCCAGTTTGTCACCACCAATTTTCAACATTTCAGCGATTATTCCATCTTCTCCTGGTGCTTTGTTGTCTTTTAAATCTCTGATTATTTGTTTGACTTCTTGTAATGTGGGGGGTTCTGAATCTGGATTAGGTGTTGGTTTTTCATAGGTGAATTGTTCCTTTGGAGATTCACAGTCTAAAAGGTCCATGAAATGGTTTGCTAGGAGTTCACAATTTCCCTTATTACTTGTTTCCAAAGTCCCATCTGTAAGTTTTAAACAGAGACTAGGTGCCTGGTAATTGGATAATTCTTCTCTGAATGTTCTGTAGAAGTTCCGTGTATTGTTTTTCTTGAAATCTTCTTCTATTTCTACCAGTCTGTTTTGATCATATTTTCGTTTTTCAGATCTGATGATTTTTGAGGTTTGTTTCTGTGTTTTGAAGAATTCATCACGATTTTGATCAGTTTTATGGGAACTCCAGTTTAGCCAGGACCTAATTCTGACTTCTATGGCCTTGTCACAGGTGTCATTCCACCACCTGTGTTTGCGTTTCCTTGGGGGATTGCTGATGTTTTGTGAAGCTTTCAAGAGTGTGTCCTTGAGTTCTAGCCAGTTTGAAGGAGCATCGTTGGAGATATTCGCAAGGAAGTTGTCTGAGTTCTGTCTCAGAAATTCAGGGTCGATTCTTGGGTTTCTGATTGTTTTGGTTTTCTTCCTGTTGGGTTGAAACTTTACTTTAACAAGAGATAGGTGGTGGTCGGAGTCAATAATTCCCTTTTTGACTTTAACGTTCATAATTTCTTTTAGGTTTTTCTTGGAAATAGCCACATGGTCTAGTTGAAATTCTCCTAAATGCATGTTCGGGGATCTCCATGTCATTTTCTTTTGTGGAAGTGCCAGAAAATGGGTTGACATCAATTTTAGATCGAAATTCTCGCAGAAGCCAATTAAACGTTCTCCATTTTTATTGGTTCTTTTGTGAGCAGGGTAAAGTCCTACAGTGGTCCTAAATTTCTTCTCTTTGCCAATTTGTGCATTGAAGTTCCCCAGCAGAATTTTGACATGATGTTTTGGAACTTTGGCTGTAGTTTCTTCTAGTAATTCCCAGAAGTCATCTACCTTCTGTGGGTCTTTTTGATTGTAATTGTTTGTAGGTGCATGTGCATTGATAAGTGTATAAGCTTTGTTTCCTGATTTGATTGTCATTAGCGAAATTCTTTCAGAAGGAGATGTAAAGTATAATACCGAATTTGTGATATTTTTTCTCACTGCAAAACCAGTGCCAAATTGTAATATTTTGTTAGGGAGGAGGGTAGCTGGTTTACCTTTATAAATTCTATAGTTTCCTGATTCAAAATGATTTTCGTCACTGTACCTAGTTTCTTGGAGGGCCAGAATTTGGATGTTGAGTTGGTCTAATGTGTCTGTTAAGTGCTTCAACTTTCCAATTTTGCGAAGCGTGTTGATGTTTAAAGTGCCAATAAAATGTTTTTCCTTTGGGCGAAGAGATTTGGGAAGCTCCGATACATTCCCGCATGATGTTCTCGGTCCCCCAGAATCCGATGACCGAGAAAACCTAGTATGAATACTAGGGCCTGGGGTAGTAGTATCATTAACTGACGTTGCCATCATGCTAGTAAGTTGAAGATAATGGGGAGATTGATCTTTGTCAATCTCATAGTTACAACTAAGGTATTGAGCCTCAGAGGTTGCCTCAAGATGTTTTCTGGCTGTGCCTGTTTTTGGTCCGCGAGAGGTATTTTATTTCCCTCAAGCCCTCCGGACAAGTCCGGCGAGCCCCCCGATCCGCCACCTGGGACGCGCCCGATAGGGGAACAGGCAAAACCCCCACGGGATTATTATTATTATTATTATTATTATTATTATTATTATTATTATTATTATTATTATTATTATTATTAAACTCTGTGAATGGACGATATATTTCTTCCTCATCTCTACCTAAATTTTGAACTATAAATTGACTGAAAAATTAAATAGTATTTCAATTGCATGAATGTTTATTTATTGATGAGCCCAGTACTACATGTCCAATAGACCTGTAAAAACGTATGTACCCATTCATAACAATGTAAAATTATTCAGAAAATACAGAAATATACGTGTTAGTGCTAAAAGTATGTTCTAGAACATGAATATAATCCTGTAATAACATTACAGTGAGACTACGGCTACCCAGAATCCCAAAGATCATATTAAAAGTTGATTCAACTGTTAACAGACAATAATGTAAGTTAAAACTTATTTCAACTACTACATGTGTGTTTCTTTAAATCCAGTTTTAGGTAAAAGGTGGTATGATTTAGCAACATTTGATATAATTAAATTTACTAATTGAAAGTGGTGATGACGGATTTCGGGTTTTAACAGTAACATACACTATTTCTCCAGTAACGCTTGAAAATTACTTTTAAGGAGTGATTAATTCATGCCTATTCTGGAGAGCACTGCCTTCGTATATTGTCAGCAGACCCCCCACTGCAACTACCTGGGCTTTGTTTTTTTGTTTTTGTTTTCTTTGCTTTACGTCGCACCGACACAGATATGTCTTATAGCGACGATGGGATAGGAAAGGCCTAGGAAGTGGAAGGAAGCGGCCGTGGCCTTAATTAAGGTACAGCCCCGGCATTTGCCTGGTGTGAAAATGGGAAACCACGGAAAACCATCTTCAGGGCTGCCGACAGTGGAGCTCGAACCCAATATCTCCCGATTACTGGATACTGGACGCACTTAAGCGACTGCAGCTATCGAGCTCGACTACCTGGGCTTAAGAGAGACCTGATTAAACTCTGTCGTCTTTGCAGCAAAGTAAATCTGTCTACATATTCGAGTCATAGCTCGTATACAGGTAACCACTAGGAATTCAGCTCACTGTAAGTTAAAGAATCGGAATACCCCTGTGAGTGAATGCGGTAAAACGCACACACGGTATTCCCTGCCTGTCTCAAGAGGCGTAGCTCAGGGACTCTCAAACTGGGAACGTGGTTTAGTGACCACGGGCCTGGTTCCACTTACTTGCGCCAGTCTACTTACCTACATATTTCCTATCTGACCTGCTTTGGTCATATCTTGTTTTCTTCCGATCCCGACTGTATAAGGTTTGCGATGACGTCCTCCGTGGCCCTTCCCTTTCTTATTCCGATAACTTCATTCTTCCAAGGCCCGGAACTCTCATGAATTAATCACCCCTTAAACGTAATTTTCAAGCGTTACTGGAGAAATACTATATGTCGCCCAGTTGTAGTTCCTCTTGAACCGAGCGAGTTGGCCGTGCGGTTAGGTGCGCACAGCTGTGAGCTTGCATTCGTGAGATAGTGAATTCGAACCCCACTGTCGCCAGCCCTGAAGTTGGTTTTCCATGCTTTCTCCCTTTTCAGACGAGGCAAATGGGGCTGCACCATAATTAAGGCCACGGTCATTTTTTTCCCTCCTCGCTCCTTCTTATCCCATCATCGCCATTAGACCTACCTGTATGGGTGCGACGTAAAGCAGACTGTTTCATTCAGTTTCTCTTGAAGCAATAATCACCACCACCAACAGCATCACCACCACAACAACAAGGAATCGGAAGTTTATTTACAACACCATTACATATCCAGCTGTAATCGCTTATTCCACTAGAAACAGCCATTTTAAGGGCTACCTAACTTGCCGGGCTGAGTGGCTAAGACGGTTGAGGCGCTGGCCTTGACAGGTTCAAATCTGGCTCAGTCCGGTGCTATTTGAAGGTGCTCAAATACGTCAGCCTGCTGTCGGTAGATTTACTGGCACGTAAAAGACCTCCCGAGGGACAAAATTACGGCACCTCGGCGTCTCCGAAAACCGAAAAAGTAGTTAGTGGGACGTAGAGCCAATAACATTATTATTATTATTATTATTATTATTATTATTATTATTATTATTATTATTATTATTATTATTATTATTATTATTATTATTATTATTATTATCATCATCATCATTATTGCTACCTAACTTGCAAAGTAGAGAACGTCAAGTCTGATATGTGATCATAATCACCACTACCCATTATTTGTGGCTCCCATGGGATTGATATAAATAAATAAAAGTAATCTCCCATAATCGGGTTTCAACCCCGGAGCACAAAATATCCCGTTGGTCGATAACAGCCGCGGCCAATTATACCGGAACATTTCAGGGTCAATCCAGTTTCTCACCAACACAGAGCGTTTCTTTCAGACGCGTATACCGAGCGAGTTGGCCGTGCGGTTAGGGACGCGCAGCTGTGAGCTTGCATTGGGATGGTAGTAGGTTCGAAACCCACTGTCCGCAGCCATGAAGATGGCTTACCGTGGTTTCCCTTTTTCACACCAAGCAAATGCTGGGCCTGTGCCTTAACTAAGACCACGGTTGCTTCCTTCCCACTCCTAGCCTCTACCTCTCCCATTGCCACCATAACACCTATCTGTGTCCATGTGACGTAAAGCCAATTTTAAAAAAACATCAGACGCGTAGTACGGTTCTATCCGTTGTTTCATTATTACTGCCTTATTGCTAATATATCAGGACGGTACAATAACACCCACGGTATCCCTGCCCTGCCTGTCGTAAGTAGCGACTAAAAGAGGCCCCAGGCGCTCTCAAATTGGGAGCATGGTTTGGCAACCACGGGGCCCTTAGCTGAGCCGCGGTATTTCTTCCATTTACTTGTGCCAGGCTCCTCACTTTCATCTATCCTATCCGACCTCCCCTGGTCAATTCTTGTTCTTTTCCGACCCCGACGGTATTATTAGAGTACTCGAGGCCTAGGGAGTCTTTTATTTTCACGCCGTTTGTGGCACTTCTCTTTCTTTGGCCGATACCTTCATTTTTCGAAGTGTCGGATCCCTTCCATTTTTCTCTCCAATTAGTGTTATATAGAGGATGATTGTCTAGTTGTACGTCCTCTTAAAACAATAAACACCACCACCACCTGTCAGCAACAAATTCATGTACTTCAAACCATGTAGGGCCTACCTGCACAAGTACTTATTGGGCGGCATGGGCGATGTTTTCACTCTAGGTGCAAACTGCTGGTTGCATAATTCGAAGAAATAGGGACGACTTGATTACTCGTATCTGAACGTCGACAAGTAATGTACAGTACACAGTCTACTCGGAATGAAGAACGTAATACTCATTCAGAAAGACGCGGAAAATGCTACTCTAAGATATTAATTATGGTATTTTATTTTCTCTCTACATTGCACGCTGTCCGCATGCTACCAATTCTGTGTAAATGATGCGTTATCTAAGGCTTTGTTGTTTATATGTGCTGGTTCATTAATTCATAATATAAAGGATTCTCAAGATTATGGAAAGCAGATTATGGAAATGAGCCGGCCCCGTGTTGTAGGGGTAGCTTGACTGCCTCTTACCCGGAGGTCCCGGGTTTGATTCCCGGTCAGGTCAGGGAATTTTAGCTGGATCTGAGGGCTGGTTCGAGGTCAACTCAACCTACGTGATTAGAATTGAGGAGCTATCTGACGGTGAGATAGCGGCCCCGGTCTAGAGAGCCAAGAATAACGGCCGAGAGGATTCGTCGTGATGACCACACGACACATCGTAATCTGCAGGCGTTCGGGCTGAGCAGCGGTCGCTTGGTAGGCCAAGGTCCTTCAAGGGCTGTATTGCCATGGGGGGAGGGGGTTAGCTAATCTGTGGAAATGAGTACCAATACTATTGCTCTTAGCAAGACATGTGCCTGTGTTTGTTTGTTTGTTTGTTTGTTTGTTTGTTTGTTTGTTTGTTTGTTTGTTTGTTTGTTTGTTTGTTTGTTTGTTTGTTTGTTTGTTTGTTTGTTTGTTTGTTTGTTTGCCTTTTTCTGATGATAGTAATGACTAACATCTTGACAGAAAGTTCTAAAGGCTGCCATCACAACAGCTGACATGCATTTTACTTGTATATTCAAAAAGAAATAAAGTACTGTATATACATTTTTAAAAAAGGGCGTGATTAATTTAGTAGCTTAGCTGCTGACTCCCACCTGGAAGGCTGAGATTCGGATCCTGGTCGATCCTGGGTAGAAATTTTCATCTTAAGAATCACGTGGCGTCAGGAAAACCCAAATGTGTCCGGTTGGTTCCAGCGACCCCATAAATGCCTGGAATATACTGAAGAAAGTTTTCATACTGTATATACATAAAAGAATATTAAAGCATTCCTTCTTCTTCTTCTTCTTCTTCTTCTTCTTCTTCTTCTTCTTCTTCTTCTTCTTCTTCTTCTTCTTCTTCTTCTTGTTTACACTCCAGGGTCGGTTTTTCCCTCAGACTCAGCGAGTGATCCCACCTCTACCGCCTCAAGGGCAGTGTCCTGGAGCTTCAGATACTGGGTCGGTGGATATAACTGGGGAGGATGACCAGTACCTCGCCCAGGCGGCTTCACCTGCTATGCTGAACAGGGACAGACAAGAAAGAGGAAAGGAAGCGGCCGTGGCCTTAAGTTAGGTACCATTCCGGCATTTGCCTGGAGGAGAAGTGGGAAACCACAGAAAACCACTTCCAGGATGGTTGAGGTGGTAATCGAACACACCTCTACTCAGTTGACCTCCCTAGGCTGAGTGGACCCCGTTCCAGCCCTCATACCACTTTTCAAATTTTGTGGCAGAGCCGGGAATCGAACTCGGGCCTCCGGGGGTGGCAGCTAATCACACTAACCACTACACCACAGAGGCGGACTAAAGCATTCCTAGAAAAATAAATATTTCCTTTTGATTCTATGAAGGATGAAATTTCCTAGTCCTACCATATAACTTTAACCACTGGTCTTGGCTATGAAGGTAAGTTACTATATATTACAATAAGTCATAATATAAGTAAGTGGTTCACAAACTCTTTCAATTCATGGCGCCTTCGCTAAATGAGGATACTGCCATGATGCATCATAAGTAGCATGATTTGGTAAGTTGGATAAACACACATAATATTTAACACTGCAAAAAATTATGCCAACATACATTCAACAACATTGTACTATTGAACAAATTCATAAAATCCTCATTTATGTGCCAGATGAGTCTGTTTAAGACTGCACATTTTCTCTGAATCTTGGGGTCAAACTGAACTCAGACAACCTCACTTTCTTCTCTGTATTTATATCCACTGGATACTTACTCTTTCAATCAATCAATCAATCAATCAATCAATCAATCAATCAATCAATCAATCAATCAATCAATCAATCAATCAATCAATCAATCAATCAATCAATCAATCAATCAATCAATCAATCAATCAATCAATTTCAATTACTCTTCAAATGACGGAGAAAATTACTATTTTCTGCAGGTTTCATGCTGTGCATTGTGTGACTGACAACGAACCTACCGGTTACCATGGCAACGTCTCCGGCTGCTTGCCAGCAGGGAAGTAATGTAATGCCGTTTTCGTCATCATTCCTATAAACTCATGGTTGTTCGTTGGGTAGAAGGCAAGAGAGACGCCAGGCTGCCATTCTGCGGTGTATTTCTCTCTTTATAATGAAAACTCTCCATCTCCATTGTGAATGGCATTAGGCAAGTGAGCCTGCCGTTAAAGTAGAAATTCCCGAACTCGATTGTGAATAGAAGTAGGAAACGTGGCCTGCCATTATCATCAAACTTCCCAACGCGCACCGTACTTCGGAAGCAACGTATGCGGTCGTTCGCGTGGTTTTTCTCGGATAGCGCTAAGAGACCTGCAATTTAATATAATCTTTGTCACTGCGTGTACAGTAATTTACGGAGAAATCCGTATATAGTACAGAATACCGTCGCGAAGCACGGGTACATTTGATAGTCAATTGTACTATTTTTTCTGTGTTATGCTTTAGTCTATATCAATTTAAAATGAATGTACAATTCTACTACATTCATTCATTCTTATTTTACTGTTAGCTCTATGCAAATGCGATTTTAGTTTCACGTTGACATTACCGCCATATCTTTTGATGAATGAACTTATATTGTCTGTTTTTCTTCAGAACACCATAAAAAAGGTCATTCAAAAATGTATACACGCTAAAAATGCTGAATTTAAGACTTCAAAACGCAAAAATATTACCAACTCTACATATAATATTTCCTGAAAATCTTGAATAGTAGCGAAAGAATTGAACAAAAAAGTGACGATGGTAATTACTTTCATGTTCTTGTGGTGATGATTAATGCGTTAAGAGGAAGTACAACTAGGCAACCATCCTCTATATAACACTAATCCGAGAGAAAAAGTGGAAGGTATCCGTCACGTCGAAATATGAAGTTACCTGCCAAAGAAAGACAAAGGCCACGAAGGGTGTGAGAATGAAAGACGCCTTAGGCCTTGGGAACCTAATACCGTTGCGGTGGAAAGTGACCAAGAGTTGACCAATGGAGGTCAGATAGGACAGATGAAAGTGAGGAGCCTGGCACAAGTAAGTGGAAACAATGCCAGGACACAAAATGGCCCCGTGGTTGCCAACCCAAGCTCCCGAGTTAAGAGCAACTGGGGCTTTCATGTTCGTGTATAACAAGATTTGCAGGTTTTTACCTAAAAGAATGGATTAATTTACGGCTACTGAATGATTATTGAAATTAAACGTAATAAGCGGGACCTCAAGCCTGTATATATTACGTTAAAATTAGGTTAAACTGAACATGTTATTTATGATTGCTTCTGATATAAGGTAAGAGGGGAACATTTTATTTGGCTATTTAAGGGAGTATTTAGATTTCATGGGACATACATGCGGACTCTCGGGTCGATGAAAGCCTCGGTACGGCCTGTATATCACGAAGGAAGTGTTCTGAATAATTGGAAATAATATTACAGTTAAGTTTTTGGAAGCTTGATATGTCGGACTTGTTTCTAAGGAAACGTACAAACTTATTATTGCGACAAAAACGTATCAGTGTATGAGGAAATGGTAGCTTGGAATACAAGCGATGCATAGTAATTACTGTTCATTGAGCGTGATGCACCATCTACAGGATTGACGTAGTAACACTACTATAGTATCGGATATCCTTAAAGGAATATGTGTCCAGAATAGAATGCGAGAGCAGGAGTTTCACAGCCCAACTCAACAATCCTCCGGTAGGAAACAATATAATATACGAGAGAAACTTACTTCTGTTTTCTTACGACATTATTCCTTAGTGTAACATAATTTTAAAATGTGGTAGGAAATAATGGGATTTGGAAGCCTTCATTCTGCTCTATAGTCACACAACACATTCGGTGAACAGTCAACACCAAGACACGACAGAAACATACTATTGTCGCTTACTGTGCAGTCCGCATTCAGCTAATATAAGAAGGGGTAAGAAAGATTTCCGCTATTCCCCGTTCACCCAGCACGCGTCCGTAAGGATTCCTGGGGGCGATCAAGCGTGCTGACTCTCTGGATGGTTGCCACGGGTGATGGCGGGGAGGCGGGGTTACAGCCGAACTCGACACCAGGTCACTGCTCCTCAGAACAGGGTTTTTCTCTGTATGGGGATTCAGGCCCGAGTGTCGGAAATTAGCAAATACGCGGGATGAGGTGCGCGTCCGAAAGGATTTCGGGGGCGACAAGCGCATCGACTTACTCAATGGTCGCCACGGATGATGGCGGGGAGGGGCCATCACCTCTACGAAAGCTTCCTGCGTTAGGTCAAGGAAGCAAGACACCTCATCGCATTTGGTGGTGTCCTTAGGTTGACAGCCGAAACCAGACGAGGTCAAGGACCGTTGATCTGTTTTGAGGATCAGTCTGCGACCGAGTGTTGCGGGAACGATTGAAGCCTCGGAGACATCTTGGGTACAGTGTGCGTCCGAAAGGAGACAAAGCGCAACCCCCAACTCGCTCTATTAGTCAGTTTGGTCAAAACTGAACGAATCCTTGGTTGGTTGGTTGGTTGGTTGGTTGGTTGGTTGGTTGGTTGGTTGGTTGGTTGGTTGGTTGGTTGGTTGGTTGGTTGGTTGGTTGGTTGGTTGGTTGGTTGGTTGGTTGGTTGGTTGGTTGGTTGGTTGGTTGGTTGGTTGGTTGGTTGGTTGGTTGGTTGGTTGGTTGGTTGGTTGGTTGGTTGGTTGGTTGGTTGGTTGGTTGGTTGGTTGGTTGGTTGGTTGGTTGGTTGGTTGGTTGGTTGGTTGGTTGGTTGGTTGGTTGGTTGGTTGGTTGGTTGGTTGGTTGGTTGGTTGGTTGGTTGGTTGGTTGGTTGGTTGGTTGGTTGGTTGGTTGGTTGGTTGGTTGGTTGGTTGGTTGGTTGGTTGGTTGGTTGGTTGGTTGGTTGGTTGGTTGGTTGGTTGGTTGGTTGGTTGGTTGGTTGGTTGGTTGGTTGGTTGGTTGGTTGGTTGGTTGGTTGGTTGGTTGGTTGGTTGGTTGGTTGGTTGGTTGGTTGGTTGGTTGGTTGGTTGGTTGGTTGGTTGGTTGGTTGGTTGGTTGGTTGGTTGGTTGGTTGGTTGGTTGGTTGGTTGGTTGGTTGGTTGGTTGGTTGGTTGGTTGGTTGGTTGGTTGGTTGGTTGGTTGGTTGGTTGGTTGGTTGGTTGGTTGGTTGGTTGGTTGGTTGGTTGGTTGGTTGGTTGGTTGGTTGGTTGGTTGGTTGGTTGGTTGGTTGGTTGGTTGGTTGGTTGGTTGGTTGGTTGGTTGGTTGGTTGGTTGGTTGGTTGGTTGGTTGGTTGGTTGGTTGGTTGGTTGGTTGGTTGGTTGGTTGGTTGGTTGGTTGGTTGGTTGGTTGGTTGGTTGGTTGGTTGGTTGGTTGGTTGGTTGGTTGGTTGGTTGGTTGGTTGGTTGGTTGGTTGGTTGGTTGGTTGGTTGGTTGGTTGGTTGGTTGGTTGGTTGGTTGGTTGGTTGGTTGGTTGGTTGGTTGGTTGGTTGGTTGGTTGGTTGGTTGGTTGGTTGGTTGGTTGGTTGGTTGGTTGGTTGGTTGGTTGGTTGGTTGGTTGGTTGGTTGGTTGGTTGGTTGGTTGGTTGGTTGGTTGGTTGGTTGGTTGGTTGGTTGGTTGGTTGGTTGTGTCCTAATAACCTACTTCCTTTGCCTGCGAGACCGCTGGTGTCTTCCAGCTTACTCCTAACTTCCAAATTGGCGTTCGAAAACATTCTAAAAAAGAAAAGCAGCAGCTCTGAATCTCTAGATCATCTCCACGGGTAAGGGTGTGGATCACCTTCACAATGAAGTCAGATATCAGAGTATGGTACCTTTCTTTGATAGCTTTCAGGTCGATCTGCTCTAAGGCATTGTGTAAAGTGTTTCTTCAATGCTTCTCTATGCTCTAATTGTTGTTGCCGTTGCTCTTCGTGGATTTATCACATAAGACAGATAAGACAGCTGGACCTAGGAGAAGTTCTACCCACTGAAGAAACCTGCGGTGAATCGACAAAATGACGCATGTTCAGTTGCTGTGAAGAGCTTCAATTGTAAATGTTGGTATCAATGGCTGGTCATGTATGGACAATTTTGTCTATCCCTATGATATTCGCTAAATAAAATTCAACGTCACTGTTCTTAACTGCAGACGTACATAGAGAAAAACAGGATATAGTATATGCTCAACCAATACACTACTTCCAGAGAGCCTACAGCGTCAGGAACACACGAGTAAGAGAACTGCTTCTGGGTACTAGAGGGACCATCCCCAGAAATTTTGTCCAATGGCGGCAATCGTACATACTGGACAGAAATTTTCAAAACAAAATTGTTACCACGATTATAAAATCCTCCGTGGCAATAATGCGGAACCATTTGTACGGAAAACATAGTATTTAATTTCCTCCCGGTATCATAAAAAGAGGTTTATATTCTTGAGTACATTGATGTTTCTTTTACGAAACCATCAATTCAATCATATTTTCAAAGAACTGGTGAGCTGGTCTGTGTCCTTTGGCAACCATGTATTGGTGTCAGAACAAATAAATCATCATCATCATCATCATCATCTGTTTACCCTCCAGGTTCGGCTTTTCCCTCGGACTCAGCGAGGGATCCCACCTCTACCACCTCAAGGGCAGTGTCCTGGAGCTTCAGACTCTTGGTCGGATATACAACTGAGGAGAATGACCAGTACCTCGCCCAGGCGGCCTCACCTGCTATGCTGAACAGGGGCCTTGTGGAGGGATGGGAAGATTGGAAGGGATAGGCAAGGAAGAGGGAAGGAAGCGGCCGTGGCCTTAAGTTAGGTACCATCCCGGCATTCGCCTGGAGGAGAAGTGGGGAAACCACGGAAAACCACTTCTAGGATGGCTGAGGTGGGAATCGAACCCACCTCTACTCAGTTGACCTCCCGAGGCTGAGTGGACCCCGTTCCAGCCCTCGTACCACTTGTCAAATTTCGTGACAGAGCCGGGAATCGAACCCGGGCCTCCGGGGGTGGCAGCTAATCACGCTAACCACTACACCACAGAGGCGGACAGAACAAATAAATAAAAAATAAAATAAATATAGAAGGCTAAATATATTTACACTATCTGTACTGCCCGTAGCTGATGAGTTATGGAAAAACTCGCAACCATGGGGTTGGCAGGAGATTTAAGATAAGATAATACCTATCTCCGATAATCTCGGAAACCGTAGATCCGGGAGAGGGTATTGATTATTTTAATCTTAATTTTCGATACATGCAGTTTACAAAACTGAATATAGCATAACTGAAAAAAAAAAAAACATTCAGTAAAAACACAAAGACTAAGGTGTCCGGAAAATATCATGAAATTTAACATTTGTAAGTGATTTAGAAATTGAACAGAGAAAGAATGGCATGAAAAGTGTGTTAGAAACATTATTGTTAAAAATGAAACTTCTCGGACATACAGTATTATGGAGGTTCATCAGATACCCCGGAAATATGACCCCCCAAAGAGGTCCCCACAATAGTCATCCTCAGTCCCTCCATATCATGTTCGACTTCTGAATTGAATATTAATATTGACTAACGAAAGAAAACCAAAACGCATGCAGACTAATAGAACTGCGATGATAAATTAATAATTAATTTAACATTATCATATATATTGTATACGTATCTAACTACTGTAAACTTCAATGGAGTTATATGTTCTAGGTTGCCTTAGACACAATTCTGTTACTAACTAGCACGTATCACTTCTTTTCCTTCCACCAATTTACTACTCCCCATCTCCCTAATAATGGTCAATAATTTTGCAATTCTTCCTGGATGCATCCACTTTAAAATCGTACATAGCTCATTTTCATTACCAATTTTTCTCATATCTCCCACATCTGTAAATTTCACTCTTATTTCCTTTATCTCTAAGAAATCTTTTGTAAGTTGTGTCCATCCCATTTCTTCCTAACATAGTAAATATTTATTTTCATCTCTATTTTGTCTTTATGCTATATTTTTGTTTACCCCCATTAACCACCATATTATGACCCTCATTTTCTTATTTGTTATATTATCTATATTTAACCTCATTCTTCTAATTACATTAAAAGTTCCTCTAGTGACTTCTTATTTTTACACTGTGAAGCAATTTGTTGCTTTTCAATATCATTCATTATCATCAGCCAATTCTATCATTACATGTTGTGGCCTCTTTAAGTCGGGAACTCAGGTAGGTCTTTAGCAGAACTCTCCAGGTAGAACGGTCTCGAGCAGTTCTCTGCCAGGTAGCACCAGCTATTCTCTTGATGTCTTTGTCCCATCTGTCTGTCCTCTAGGCCTCTGATGATCTCTTGGACTCCATTCTAACACTAGCTTCGTCCATCTGTCATCTTCCTTTCGAGCAATATGTCCAGCCCATTGCCATGTTAAGGTGGCGATTCTCTCAAGAATGTCATTAACTTTAGTGATTGATCTGATGTCATCTGTTCTCTTATCTTTCCTTGTAAAACCCAGCATTGACCTTTCCATGCCTCTCTGCGCTGTCCTAAGTTTCCCTTTCGTAAATTCGTTCAGTGTCCAGGTCTCACTGCCTTAAGTCAGCACAGGTAGAATGCACTGATCATAAACTATTTTCTTCAGATTTACTGGCATATTTGATCTGAAGACAGTTGAGTGTCTGATATACGCCTGCCATTTTAGCTTAATGCGTCGGAAAATTTCTGGTCTTATATCACCTTTCATATTCATCAACTGGCCCAGATAAATATATTCATTGACCTTCTCTAACAGCATGTTGTTAATGTTCACAATTCCTGCTGTGGCCCACTTGTTGGGCATGACTTTTGTTTTGGAAAGTTTCATCTTCAAGCCGACTGACTCACATACCATGGCAAGATCAGTAACTAATGTGTGGAGTTCGTCATTTGTCGTTTGCCAATAATGCAATGTCATAGCAAATCTTCTGCTAGTGATCCTTATACCCTTTCCTTCCCAATTTAACTTCGACATTGCCATCTCCAAAACAGCTGAGAATAGCTTTGGAGAGATTGGATCACCTTGTTTAACACCTCTTCCAATAGGGAATTCTGGAGTTGCTTCACCGACATTAACGAAGGCTGAAGAAGTTTTGTAGATGTTGTTGAGAACTCTGATATAATCCACCTCAACTCTCTGCTCATCTAAGGCTTGTAAGATAGCTGAATGGCTGATTGTATCAAATGCCTTTTCAAAATCAACAAAGGCTATGCACAGAGGCAACTGGTATTAATTTGCTCTGCTAATCACTTCACGCAGAGCCAGAATGAGGTCCATTGTGCTAAAGCTGCTGCGGAATCCTGCTTGTTCAACTGGCTGGGCTGAGTCAAGGGTAGAACTGATTCTGTGTAACAAGATCTTCATAAAATGTTTGTACAAAACAGAGAGCAAGCTTATAGGGCGATAGTTTTGGATATTGTGAATACTTCCTTTTTTATGAAATAATACTATATTTGTTTTATTCCATGATGCTGGGATTGAAGCGTTGTGTAAACATGAAGTGAAGATTTTAGCCAAGTGGTTTACTGTTTCATCACCTGTAAGCTTCAGAATATCAACAGAAAGATCATCATCACCGGCAACAGTTCCTTTCTTCGTGCTGTCCATAGCATATCTGACTTCCGAAGGAAGTATATCTGGAACTTTAGTTACACATTTTAGGTCAGGTGCTATCGAAATTTCCTTTGTTTTGCTATACAGACTGCTATAAAAGTCTCTGATAAAATTAAAAATCTCCTCCTTTTCAGTAATTCGACCATTGTCTCCGTCAATTTTTTTTACCAATTGTGAGCTTACGTTTAGCAGCCTTTAAACTTGTCTTGTTCTCTACACTTGTTCTTAAGGTTTCTTCATTGAACTTCTGTATATCAGCTTTCATTTCTCTTCTTAAGGTCTTACGTAGCTCAGAATATTCTATTGTATCCCGATCAGTTCGAATTTTCATTTCTCTTCTCCTCTTTGGTTTTGTCACTGAATTTATTTGGTTGGTCGTTATGTTTGCATAAGCCACCTACTTCTTGTGCACTTACAACTAACATTTGTGCTAGGTCTTCTTCCTTTGTTACCTGAAACTTTCTTTGGGTGACTTTTTGGAATTCTTCTTTGTTTTGTTCAAAATTTTTGAGATTGATTACGTTTCTCTTCCTTTTTAAAAGTTTTTTCTTTCATCTCTTACATTGATTTTAATTCTTGCTCTTACAAGTCGGTGATCACTGCCAGTATTGAATTTGTTTAAAACCGAGACGTCTTTCACAGTATGAGGCGTATTTGATAGAATAAAGTCTATCTCGTTTGTAACACTGAAGTTGGGCTTCTCCATGTCCATTTTCGGTTAGGATGCCTTTTGAAGAACGTGTTCATTATTGGCATGTTGGTATATTCTGCAAATTGGACTAGTCTCTCCCCTCGGTCGTTCCTGTCATCACTCCCGTAGTTGCCCACCACTGAGTCGCCAAGTTTAAGGGTGCCGACTTTTGCATTAAAATAACCAATGATCAGTTGGAAATGACAATCTCTTCCTTTTTCACAGATTTCTTCAAGGCTCGCATAAAAGGACTCAACTTCTTCATCTGAATGGCTTGAAGTGGGAACATAAACTTGTACAATCTGCACTTTGTACCTTTTTGACACATTCAGAACCAGTCGAGCTGTTCTGCTGGATACTCCTTCTAGTACCGATATCTTGTCAGTGGTGTTCCTGTTTGCTAGAAACCCAACTCCATTCAGTTTTTCTTCTGGCTCGCCACAGAAATAAAACAAATCTCCAGATTTTAAGAGGAGACAGTCTTCTCCTTTCCGACGTATTTCACTTAGACCAACAACACTCCAGTTGATATTCCCAAGTTCTTCAATCTCTCCTAGTCTGTCACTACCTAGCAATGAGCGACAGTTATAGGTACAGACATTGAATATTTGCGGTTTCTTTGTAATAGGTCTTTGTTTCTGAGACATCAAAGCTGCTCCCACCCGGAGATCCGATTGTGGGAATATTTTACCTACGGATAATTTATTAACCTTAATGCCATTCATCATTTGAATTAAAGGGTGTGAAGCTTAATCACCACGCCTGCTTCAATGACGGATTGGTGATCCTCCCGCACTGATCGGCTTGCCGACCCAGTTTCCCGCTGGGGTTGGGTATCCTAACCTTCCACTGGGTTGCTCGGCTTAATAGGGGCACCTCTTGTAGGTTATGTGCTTGGAGTTGAAGTGAGAGAGGCTAGAGAACTCAAACTTGCCGAGTCCTTATGTTATTGTTGCTAGATGGATTGCAACGACGCATCTCACTCCCATTTGCCAGAGTCAAAAAGACTCTTCCCCCTTCAATATCAATATCATTAGCTCTTTATTTTTTTAAAATATTATTAGTTGCTCTGTGCAATACCTTTCCCAGTAGTATCACATTCATATCGTATCCAAAATGTTCCGTACTCCATCCACCCAGTATCTTTGGTTCTGATATTTTATTTGGTGTTGGTAGGCTCTCTGTAACACTTTGCCACCTGATCCCAACTTCAGCCAATTATCTTTTTAACAATGTACGCCTGCAGACTTGTATCATTGTACATCATTTTCACTCCACAGTTAGCTGTACAACTGGGTAGTCCCATAATTATTTTAGCAAATGTACTCGTAATTGCATCAAGCGTATATACTCTTCCTCCAACTCAGCATATCTCTGCTCCGTATAACACCCTAAATTTAACTAATGCAATAAAAACATTTTCATACACTCTGTAATCAGTGTTGGGCAACTTTTTTATCCGAAATGTTAATAACTGTCAGTGAACTTATACCCTTTAGTGTAGTCCTTTTTATTTGTACTGACTATTTTCCATTTCCACTTAATTGGGAGGCAATGTGAGCAGAAGGATGTCATCCGCAAAATGAGACCTGGAATATCCTGATTCTCATGACTTGGGTAAACCCCTGACTCGAAGCCTTTCGATTGAAAAATATCGTTTATCTATATAAATAAGATTCTAGAGTGTCCGATGTCTTTAATTTAGATTATTTTGCAAATTTTTCACATATTTATCCGCCTTAGGTCAACGTAAGGCCATATCAGTCGTTATTAGCTTTCGTGTCTGTCTATTTGTCTGTTCCACCAACACGGCAAAACAGCTGGGTAGATATCGACCAAACTTCATATTTGGAGTATACTCATCCAGGAGCTGGTTTTGACATGCATATGATTTAAAAATCACAGAACAGACTGGTGGTGGTGATTATTGTTTTAAGAGGAAGTACAACTATGCAACCATCCTCAGAACAGACTGGGGGGTTTATAGGGAGATCAACGAGTTACTTGATATTTTCTCATACACTATTAATTTTCTGTAAAATCTGTAGATTACATGTGCAACGTATGTCCATAATTTCGCTTACTCTTCAAATGACGGAGAAAATTACTATTTTCTGTGGGTTTCGTGCTCTGTCGCAGTTCGACAACGAACCTATCGGTTACCATGGCAACGTTTCTGGCCGCTTGACAGCAGGGAACTAACGTAATGCCTTTTTCGTAACCATTCCTGTAAACTCGTGGTTGTTCGTTGGGTAGAAGGCGAGAGAGACGTCAAGCTGCCATTCTGTAGGATATTTGCGGAATACCGTTGGCGGTTACAATCGTCCTCGAATAACACTGAGGGTGGCTGTCAATTTTTCAACAGTACCGCAGAGTGTAGCCCATTGACATAAACAGTGGCCATATGCGAGCCAAAGTTTATGATTCCAGCTGCCACATGAGTATGCAAAACATAAAGCAATGTGTGACAACTGTACCCAGATTTCATCCTATCCATAGTTTATAACTCAGTTAAACGTATGAATACAGGAGATACGAGAAAATATCACAGGATCAACCATGCAGACCGTCAAAAAATGGAGTCTAATTATCAAAACTCACCAACGCGCACCTTACATCGGAAAGAAGGTATAGGGACCTCCCTGTGGTGGTTTTCGGATAACGCTAAGAGATACACAATTTACTAAAATCTTACTCTCTTTGTGTGTAGTGATTTACATAGGACGGCTGATGACACAAGAATGGGACAGCGTCAGCTTCAAGAAAATGAAAGATACACGACTCTCTGTAAGCTATTTTGACTGTGCGTGTTTACATTTTACTTCCGTTTGAAGGTTTTTTTTAATATAAAGTATTATTATGACAACTAAGAGATACTCAATTTACTTAAATCTTACTCTCTGCGTGTACAGTCATTTACATAGAAATGTGCAGGTGTATACAGTACAGTGTAGAATGCCGCAGCGAAGCACGGGTACATTTGCTAGAGACGTATTTGCCACTAGTACTGTCAATTAGTTATTATACATCTTACTAATTTTCTAGATTATCTGGTTAATAATAATAATAATAATAATAATAATAATAATAATAATAATAATAATAATAATAGTAATAATAATAATAATAATAATAATAATAAAAAGTAGTGTCCTCATCCCGAGGTGGCGCAGCTCTTTTCAGGCACACCCCCAATGGAGATGAGGTACATGTACCGTTTCATCCACATACCAGCCCTCCTCTCAACCTTAAATTTCTGGCAGTACCGGGAATCGAACCCAGGCCCCCGAGGACGGCAGCTAATAACACTAACCCTTACGCTACAAAGGTGGAAATAATAATAATAATAATAATAATAATAATAATAATAATAATAATAATAATAACAATAATAATAATAATAATAATAGCAAAACATTAATGAAGGTACTTTTCAAATTCACATAGAAGTTCAGTACCAACTTAATTGACCTACAACATAGTTCTACATAAATAAAATAACATAGAATAGCATAAAAGGTGCACAGTATTTGTCACATCTTTTATTATGTTCAGTTTTACGATGCAGCTGATATTAACGGAGAAACTTGGCATTTTCTGATTTTGGCTCCCTTATATTGATATGCGACTGTACACCAATCAAATAATATAATGCCTAGTGCACTTCCCGGTCATCCCTGGACCTAAAAACGGAGTTCCGAGAAATTCTGTTAAGCCTTCTGATGTTGTCGACACAAGCAAACAAACAAACAAACAAATAAACAAACAAGCAAGCAAACATACGATTGGACAAAAATGGAACTGAACCCAATCTGAGATATATGAGACAAAATTTTGAAATATACCGGTACATGCAAATATATAATTTTATTGACGTAGATATTATTTATCCCCCGTGGTGTAGGGGTAGCGCGCCTGCCTCTTACCCGGAGGCCCCGGGTTCGATTCCCAGCCAGGTCAGGGATTTTTACATGGATCTGAGGGCTGGTTCGAGGTCCACTCAGCCTACGCGATTAGAATTGCGGAGCTATCTGAAGGTCTAGAAAGCCAAGAATAACGGCCGAGTGGATTCATCGTGGTGACCACACGACACCTCGTAATCTGCAAGCCTTCGGGCTGAGCAGTGGTCGCTTGATAGGCCAAGGCCCTTCAGGAGCTGTAGTGCATTGGAGTTAGGTTAGGTTAGATGTTATTTACAATGATATCTGATGGTTAATTTTGATTTGACACGATGCATGAATATTTTACGACGAACACAAACATTCAGTCCCCGGGTCAGAGGAATTAACCAGGCGTTGCTAAATTTCCGAAGAACCACACTTGACACCTATACCCTTGTATTCATGCAAATCTGCCCCTGTAGTTACGTGATGACCATCGTCCAGTGGACAGGTAACTTAAGTTTTGAGTAAATTAAGCTTATTAAAACATACATTTTACTGTGATCTCATAACCTCTGAATAACATTCCATATTGCAACTTAGAAAACAGTAATCATTATTGTACCGGGTGGTACACCTCCACGCCGCTAATTCAAATATTGCGCCAATTGAAACTTCGCTACTAGAGAAACTTGGAACTTTAACTACTGAACTAATTCCAAGGTTATTCAGAAGATGTCACTGAGTGTTTTTTATTTGCCTTTGTTTTTCAACGATTAAGAAGTGTGGACAATCTCTAACAGATGTCTCTACCCAAAACTATGGTAATACACTCTGGTGCAATGGAATGAACTTTCTTGAAGAAATATTGTATTCCTAAGTTTTGTTTTTACTAAATTTTGTTCTGTGGTTTGTGGGTTGGCAATATAAATCCTTTCTTTCCGCCTGTTTTCAATGTAACCAATCATAAATTTATGTAATTAATTTTCCACCAATAAGGTGTTTCTTCCTCGTCTTGTGTATTAGTTTTTGCTGTTATCCAATAAAAGTTTGTGGGCGGGTTGTTATCATTCATGAAAGGCCTCGAACTTTCCACGAGTTTATAAAAACTGCTGATTTTCTTGTCTCAGGGCCACTTCAGTAACATTTTTCTTAGTGTGTGGATATGTAGCAGGGGGCGGGATGCGCCTCTTTCTTCGGGCAACAGATCTCCAACAAGGTAATGGCCTGTTAACATCTTTATTTCTTGCTAACTCAGCAGTTTAACTCTCGGAGATGGTTCGAATCCTTTAATATGTAACCCATCTTTTAAAATGTAAATCCCTTTCTCTGTCTATGTAAAAACTACTATTTCTTGAAATGTAATTCGGGGATAGAGAGTGCTTCACCCTCTCGAACTCCCCTTCATTTTGAAGTTGAGGTGACTACGCTTTTCTAACCGTTTCTACTCTTCCTTAAAGTGTTTAAATCTTTCAGACGAGTCACCTCCTTAGCTTGGGACTAGCCCCTGTATATCGGCCTCGAGCCACTTAGGTTTTAATATTGTATTTTTAGGAGTGCAAGTCACGCCTCCAATCCCTTCTGTACTTTGGGCCAGTAACTTAACCTGATGTTTTGTTTTCTTCATGCGAAGGCCCCGTAGGTTGGGTATTAATTACCCCTGTTTCCTTGTGTGCCTTAAGGGCAGATAGAAGTGAAGTTTGTTGTAGCTTTTGATAGGCTTGTAAAATTGAGAGCGGGTCTGCTCTTTTCCTTAACATTGTAATTAGGAGCAAGTGCTCCTTGTACTTAGGGGTTTTCTGCTCTTTAGCAATTGTGGTTGTGAGCTGAGAGCTCAGAAATTAATCTTGGGGCTCGAAGCCCAAATCTTGTAACGAACTGTAATTTGTTAATTCGTTGATCTGCTACTTGGTACCTGTTATACTCTGTTATTTGTTGATTTTGAAAAGAAAATATAACCTTTGTTAAAGTTTTAAATTAACTTTAATTCTGTAGTTGAGACCTATTCCAGCCCGCACCTTCTTTCACCTCTAACTACCACGGATATCTCCGTAACAAGTGGTAGCAGAGCGTGGTTGAATGGATCTCAGTTTAGCCCCTTTTGATGGCTGAACATTGTTTCCGATTCGAACGCTAACAATTTTCTCAGTTGCTGGAACTTTTTTTATTTTTCTAAAATTTTTCTGTCGACATGTCCGGCCCTCGCGATGTCCTCAATCCCGGCTATTTGCGCAATGAGGAATTGATCTATGAATTAACAATTAGAAATGTGCAATCTGGAGGCACGGTTTCAGTAGATACTAACAAGCTTAAAGAGTCCCTTGATTTGCCTATTTCCATTCCCACTTTGGGAGAGAAAGAGATTGACGATGCTCTCTCCACGATTACTGACAATACTACTGAGCTAGCATCTGTAGTTAGTTTTTTTGAAGAAAATGATCCATCACCTAATCAACTTAAATGGGTGCAAGCTAGATTGTTTCATTTTTACAATAGGGTCACTGATCTACTGTCTCTTAAGTTGAATGACATTCAAAGGAAAAATGCTAGTGTTGTTCTTGAAAACTGATTTGTCCAGTAAGGTTAGCCGATTGTTAACTGGAGCAGCCCCCTCCCGAAAACCGACCAACCCACTCTGGTAAGCGTTGTCTGCGAGGAGCATTCTCCCGCGAGGGAAGAAAGTACAAAATCTGTAGAAGCCCGACAAACTTCTGTTCCATTAGAAACTGAGTCCGTTCGTCGCACATCCATTCCACCCTTTGTGTTGAATAATGCACCTTCTGAAGCTGCTTCTCCCCCACTTAGGTCCGTTCCTACCACGTCACCTGGTTTTGGCAGTTTGCCCCACCCTTTAGCTATGTTGCTCAAAGGGATTTCTAAGTTTTCTGTTAACTCTACCAGCGATGTTATTTCATTCTTAAGGTTTTTTGTTGAGTTTCAGGATCATGCTCTTGTTTTTTCTCTTTCGCCGTGTCAAATTCTGCAAATTATTTATCCCTATTCCGTTGGTGTTCTCTCAGACAAGATAGTTAGGGCAATTGCTGAACAATCCTCCATAGAAGACTTCCATGCCCATCTGTTGGCAAATTTTATCCCCGCTCGAGCTAGGTCATCGCTCATTCAAAAGTACTACCACCGAGTACAACGGTTGGATGAAAACTTGGCAGACTTCATCTAAGATATTAAATTCTATACCAGGGTGTTTGCCCTTCACTTCCCTGAAGATCAGATTGTACAGGCCATTGTGGAAGGCATTTCTCCATCGTACAGGTCATACTTGTGCTTTGCGTCGCGTCCGCAAACTTTTGCCGAGTTAGAGGCTATGGCTGTCTCAGCGGAAGGAGTTAGATAGGCCGATACCTTGCGTGTCGCGAAAGAACCCCCTCCAACCTCTAGTAATTTTTGGCACCCACCTCGCCGAACCTTCACTGCCCGTAAATGTTATGCTTGTGGGTCTCCTGACCATCTTCGGAACAAGTGTCCATTAATTAAATCTAGTGGGATAAGGAATGGAGCAGGGTCATCCCAAGGCTGTTTTAAATGCGGCGCGTTTTCACATATTGCCAAGAACTGCCCTAATGCTAACAGCACCCCCTCCTGCTCAACTTCGGGTGCAACTTCCACCAACAATCATAAGTGACTAGTGGCTTCGGCTGAGTCGGCTAACCCCTCTTCACAAGGCTCAGCCCCGGTTAAACCTGACGAAAAATCAGGAAAAAGTAAGAACTATTCGACATTACCATCTGAATGTCCCAAAGAATGTCTTAGGATTGCGGCGGACACACCCGCACACGTTCCCTTCCTCAAAATTGAACTGAATAATGAGCCCGTAACTGCTCTTTTATATTCAGGCAGTGTTTGTTCCATTATTTCGGCTGAATGGTACTCCAAATTGAAAACTGTTTGTAAACTTCCTGATTTTTGTTCGACTTCGGTTCATTCTGTTTCGGCAAACTCATCCCCATTAGATATTTTAGGTTTTCTGTATGCCAAAATTCGTATATCTAAATTTACTTGGAAATTTAAACTGTTTTTTGGCCAAGCACTTGTCTTGCCCCATTATATTGGGAGCTGATTTTATGTCTCACACCGGTCTAGTGCTCGACCTTCAGAGCAAGTCGTGCACTTTCAAATTTGATAGTAATTCTAAAATCCCTTTGCTAAAATGTAGTTCTGTGTCATGTTCATCTATTTCGCCTACCCAGGATGAGATGTTATTAGACCTTAGACATCTACCTGAGGAGCAGGCAGAGAGTATTCGTAAGTTGTGTCAGTCGTTTCCAGAGGTTTTCTCTGATACTCTTGGTGTTACTGACCTTATCGAATACAAGATTGAGGTTACGGATTCGATTCCTGTCCGTTTTCCACCATATAGGCTATCTCCACCTAAAATGAAGGCATTGAAAGAAATCATAAATCAGATACTAAAATATGGTATTATTCGCCCCTCTAAGTCGGCATATTCGCCGATTTTTCTAGTTCCGAAACCCCAAGGTGGCTTCAGGCCTGTGATTGATTATAGGGCTCTCAATCGGAAGGTGGTATTACAATCCGTGCCCCTTCCAGACCTTCATTCTTGTTTTTCATGGTTTCGAAAGGCTAAATTCTTCACCATCTTAGATCTTAATCAGGCTTATAATCAGATACCGTTAGCAGAGGAATCTACTCACCTGACAGCTTTCGCCACAGACTGGAATTTGTATGAGTACAACCGCGTGCCTTTCGTGCTCCCCACGGGGGCAGCCGTGCTTACGAGACTGCTAGATAGGGTCTTCTCCGACATCAAATTTGAGTACTTGTATCATTACCTGGATGATGTCGTCGTATTTTCTGAGACCTTTGAAGAACACAATGATCATCTGAAAGAGGTACTTAATCGTCTTCGTAAGGCAGGGTTAACAGTTAAGTTGTCCAAAGTCGCTTTTGCTAAGCCTTCTATGTCATTTCTAGGGCATATTGTGTCGCCCGATGGTGTCACTGTAGATCATTCTAGAACACAGGCCATCCGTGATTTCAAACCTCCCAAGGACATCAAGGGGATTGCTAGGTTCATTGGTAAGGTGAATTTCTTCAGGAAATTTATTCCAAATTTCGCCAATAGAGCGGCGCCCTTGAACTTACTTCGTAGGAAAGGCGTCAAATTTGAGTGGGGACCTTCTCAACAAGCCGCTTTTGAAGATCACAAATTATCTCTGTGTAATGCCCCTGTTCTTGCCATGCCTGATTTATCTAAGAAATTCATCGTCCAAACCGACGCGTCATCGTCGGCGGTAGCTGCAGTCCTTCCTCAAGAACTGAACTAGGGAGGCGACCCATTGCCTATGCCTCTAGGACATTATCGGCCCAAGAATCCAAGTATTCCGTCTATGAACTTGAAGGTTTAGCAGTTTTGTTTGCTCTAGAAAAGTTCCGCCTTTATCTGGAACATGTCAAGTTCGACTTGGAGACAGACAACCAAGCCTTAAGTTGGGTCTTAGGTAGGCCGCGTCGTACTGGTCGTATAGCCCGGTGGGCCATCCGAATTTCTGCCTTCCAATTTGATGTTAGGCATATAAGAGGTACTGAAAATGTTGTGGCAGACGGACTAAGCCGTATGTTTTCTAATGAGGTAGAGACCCCTGAACAGGTTGATCGTTCTTCACCTCCCGAGTCCATACTACATGAGGTTAATGTCATTCTAACAGATGATCCCATGCTCTTTAGGGATATTTAAAAATATCAACGTGAAGATCCGACGCTGGCTCCGATAATGGAAACCCTTTCTTCTGGGGAACACGTCGTCCCTTATGTACTGAGGAATGGTGTTTTATGTTGCCCTTCGAGGCATGATAAGACGATGAAAGTTGCATTTCCAGCGGTTCTTGTACCTATGATCTTCAAGTACTACCATGAAACCCCACTAGGGGGGCATTTAGGCATCTTCAAAACCCGTGAAAAGATCCGTGAAATGTTCATCTGGAAGGGTATGGACGGAGAAATCCGTGAATTGGTAAAATCTTGTAAATCTTGTTGGCTTAGTAAACCCACCATGTCCACTAAGCAAGGGCCTTTGTCTTCTCATCAAGCGTCGCGCCCCATGGAACGTCTTTACATCGACTATGTAGGACCCTTCCCCCAGTCAAAGGGGAATGCCAACAAGTTCATCCTTGTGTGTGTAGATGGCTTTACAAGATTTTCTTGGTTATTTCCGACTAAGCTGGCTACCGCTCAGTCCACTATTTCTTGTTTAAATTCTATTTTTGCTTCTTTTGGTCCGTGTCAATATATTGTGTCTGATAATGCTAAAGCTTTCACATCCAATCTCTTTAGTATTCTGTTTTGATTTGTCCATCTCTCATGTGACTACTTCTGCTTATTATCCTCAACCATCTTTGGCTGAACGGGTCAATCGCAATCTCCGATCGGCGCTAATTGCCTATCATCACGACGATCCTTCTAGGTGGGACACATCCCTTCATTGGTTAGCCTTCGCTTTGAATTCCGCGGTTCATGAATCTCATAAGTTTACTCCAGCTTCTTTGATGTTCATGTTCGTACCCAACACGCCGCTCGCTAACCTTTGGTCTCTTAGTGATATTCTACCAGAGGCAACAGATCCAGATAATATTAGAGATCTTTGGAAGAAGGCCAAGGCCAATCTGAAAATTTCTCATGAAAAGGTTAGGGAAAGATATGATAGTGGACGGAGGCCCACCAACTTAAAGGTAGGAGACCAAGTTATGGTCAATAATTTTTTTCCCGCGGGCAAACTTTCCCCCAGATTTCATGGGCCGTGTACCATCTTGGATTTTTTACGCCGGTGACATTGTTACTAAGCAATCCAGCCACCGAGAGGATATTTAGGGTTCACCTGTCTCAGGTGAAACCGGTGTAAATTAATTGCTCATTGGATCTTTTACATCTTGTAAGAACCCCAAAAGGTTATATTTTTCTCTAAATCCTAGGCCTTCTGCCGCTTATAGTTTTACATTTTGTTCTGTATAAATCTTGTGAAACCTTCCCTGAGGTTACTTTGCTGTCCTCTCCGTAAGGCCATTACCAAGCTCCCGTCTCCTGGTAAACCACACCAGTGGCATTAAAATAAAAGTAATGAAATAAAAGTTTCCACGCCGCTGGCCCCTCAGCCCCAACCACAAAGACTGTACCCTACAAACATTACTGTCCAACATAATTCTGCCGCCGAGATCTTACTGTTTCAGTGCCCCAGCAGCCGTGCGGCGCCGTACCGCCAGTGAGGTGGGGTACGGGCCCACTCCACTCCAGCGAGGTCAAACTGTGTACTGCGCGCCGGAGCCCTCCTTCCGGCCAAGGCTGATGTGCGGCGCACCACCCGCAAGCTACTTGTGGACTGTAAACAAACGTCGCATCTGCGGCGTGCTATATGACTACCCCTCTCATAGTGCGGGAGAGCGGTATCTCAGGGTACTTAAGGGGTCCGAGCGGCCTCCTCTGGACACAGGCAGCGGCGGCAGGTCTTGTCGTCAAAATTAAGCGACAGATAATGTTCTTCTTCAGCTACATGGACACTCTATTTCTGCAATTAATACAGCTTTGCTTCAAATCAACCTTTGGTGGACTTACAAAAATTAGTTTTCTTTCAAGAATTAAAGTTTTTCTTCTGAATTCAACTACTACAACACATAGAAACCCTTCATCAAAAGCTACTACAAAGAAATTCTAAAAATGGATCCCACCTATATCAAACAACTTCTGAGACCTCTGACTACTGAAAAGTTATATTTTTCTCTTCTAAATTCTTCAACTCATCAGCAAAAAATTGGACTTTAAAAAAATATTGTTTTCTTCTGTGTCACCCCTTGGAAGGCCTTTTGGGGGGGGGGGTCTGTACCGGGCGGTACACCTCCACGCCGCTAATTCAAATATTGCGCCAATTGAAACTTCGCTACTGGAGAAACTTGGAACTTTAACTACTGAACTAATTCCACGATTATTCAGAAGATGTCACTGAGTGTGTTTTATTTGTCTTTGTTTTTCAACGATTACAGTGCACTATGTCTTCTGGTATGGGCTATATCAAATTTGTTACTTTCATTGACCTGTCACAGTCTCATCCTTGGCTTTGACAATATGAAAGTGACTGAGGTATGAGTGATGCTAGTAATACCATTCCTTATGCAGCCAGTCCCTGTTATGAATGGTGTGAAAATATCGCTCATAGGGTCAGTTGGTGCATACATTTCAGTGGGCTTGGCAGACTGATATGTAAGAGCAACTGCTGGCTCGGTGAGGAAAGCAACGGGAAACTACCTCACTCCTCGTTTCCCTAGTACGCCTCTTCAGTGACGCCTAGGCTATTTATGACAGCTGTTGGCGAAGCTGCAGAGGATCAAACCAGCCTTCGGGCTGATTACCCAACATACACATACAAGAAGTGTGGACAATCTCTAACATATGTCTCTACCCAAAACTATGGTAATACACTCTGGTGCAATGGAATGAACTTTCTTGAAGAAATATTGTATTCCTAAGTTTTGTTTTTACTAAATGTTGTTCTGTGGTTTGTGGGTTGGCAATATAAATCCTTTCTTTCCGCCTGTTTTCAATGTAACCAATCATAAATTTATGTAATTAATTTTCCACCAATAAGGTGTTTCTTCCTCGTCTTGTGTATTAGTTTTTGCTGTTATCCAATAAAAGTTTGTGGGCGGGTTGTTATCATTCATGAAAGGCCTCGAACTTTCCACGAGGGTATAAAAACTGCTGATTTTCTTGTCTCAGGGCCACTTCAGTAACATCTTTCTTAGTGTGTGGATATGTAGCAGGGGACGGGACGCGCCTCTTTCTTCGGGCAACAGATCTCCAACAAGGTAATGGCCTGTTAACATCTTTATTTCTTGCTAACTCAGCAGTTTAACTCTCGGAGATGGTTCGAATCCTTTAATATGTAACCCATCTTTTAAAATGTAAATCCCTTTCTCTGTCTATGTAAAAACTACTATTTCTTGAAATGTAATTCGGGGATAGAGAGTGCTTCACCCTCTCGAACTCCCCTTCATTTTGAAGTTGAGGTGACTACGCTTTTCTAACCGTTTCTACTCTTCCTTAAAGTGTTTAAATCTTTCAGACGAGTCACCTCCTTAGCTTGGGACTAGCCCCTGTATATCGGCCTCGAGCCACTTAGGTTTTAATATTGTATTTTTAGGAGTGCAAGTCACGCCTCCAATCCCTTCTGTACTTTGGGCCAGTAACTTAACCTGATGTTTTGTTTTCTTCATGCGAAGGTCCCGTAGGTTGGGTATTAATTACCCCTGTTTCCTTGTGTGCCTTAAGGGCAGATAGAAGTGAAGTTTGTTGCAGCCTTTGATAGGCTTGTAAAATTGAGAGCGGGTCTGCTCTTTTCCTTAACATTGTAATTAGGAGCAAGTGCTCCTTGTACTTAGGGGTTTTCTGCTCTTTAGCAATTGTGGTTGTGAGCTGAGAGCTCATAAATTAATCTTGGGGCTCGAAGCCCAAATCTTGTAACGAACTGTAATTTGTTAATTCGTTGATCTGCTACTTGGTACCTGCTATACTCTGTTATTTGTTGATTTTGAAAAGAAAATATAACCTTTGTTAAAGTTTTAAATTAACTTTAATTCTGTAGTTGAGACCTATTCCAGCCCGCACCTTCTTTCACCTCTAACTACCACGGATATCTCCGTAACAATTATCATTATTATTCTTCTTTCTTTGTTAATCTGTTTACCCTCCAGGGTTGGTTTTTTCCTCGGACTCAGCGAGATCCCACCTCTACCGCCTCAAGGGCAGTGTCCTGGAGCGTGAGACTTCGGGCCGGGGGATGAACTGGGGAGAATGACCAGTACCTCGCCCAGGCGGCCTCACCTGGTATGCTGAACAGGGGCCTTGCGGGGGGATGGGAAGATTGGAAGGGATAGATATGGAAGATGGAAGGAAGAGGGTTGTGGCCTGGAGGAGAAGTGGGGTAACCATGGAAAACCACTTCCAGGATGGTTGAGGTGGGAATCGAACCCACTTTTACTCAGTTGAACTCCCGAGGCTGAGTGGACCCCGTTCCAGCCCTTGTACCACTTTTCAAATTTCGTGGCAGAACCGGGAATCGAACCCGGGCCACCGGGAGTGGCAGCTAATCACACTAAACACTACACCACAGAGGCTGACATTATTATTATTATTATTATTATTATTATCATTATTATTATTATTATATTATTATTTATTTATTTATTTATTTATTTATTTATTTATTTATTATTTATTTATTTATTTGTTTATTTATTTATTTATTTATTTATTTATTTATTTATTTATTTATTTATTTATTTATTTATTTATTTATTTATTTATTTAATCTGTTTACATCCAGGGTTGGTTTTCCCCCTCGCATTCAGCGAGACATTCCACCTCTACCGCCTCAAGGGCAGTGTCCTGGAGCGGGAGATATTTGGACGGGGATACAACTGGGAGGACGACCAGTACCTCGCTCAGGTGGCCTCACCTACTATGTTGAACAGGGACTTTGTGGAGTATGGGAAGATAGGAAGGGATATGCAAGAAAAAGTGAAGGAAGCGTCCGTGGTCTTAAGTTAGTTACCATCCCGGCATTTGCCTGGAGAAAAATTGGAAAACCATGAGGATGGCTGAGGTGGGAATCGAACCCCCTCTACTCAATTGACTTCCCGAGGTTGAGTGGACCCCGTTCCAGTCCTCGTACCACTTTTCAAATTTCGTGGTAATCGAACCCGGGCTTCCGCGGTTGGCAGCTAATCACATTAACCTCTACACCACAGAGGCGGACTTCTTCTCTTCTTCTTCTTGTTTATTATTATTATTATTATTATTATTATTATTATTATTATTATTATTATTATTATTATTATTATTATTATTACATATCCCGCCTGGTGGCCATGATCGGTGTGGTCTGACACCATGGTTAACTGGTGGATCGAGTCCCGTCGGTCGAAAATATTTTCATCGTCAGTATGTTGACCGGCAGGGTGGGGAAGGTGGTGTCTACAATTTTTAATCATTAGATTGCGTGCCAATAGCCTGGGCTCGTCTCCAAACCTCTTCACAATGTTCATATGGAACGAGGGCTTAAGACGCCACTGATTAGCCTATAATTTGTCCGTCGGATGGAGATGTTAAGCCTTGAACAGACCCCTTGGTGCTATTCGACAGGAGCAGGCTATGTGCCGGCAACGGGTTTCACCCTCTCCTTTCCTACTATCATACATCACGTCATTCATTTCATCCCACGAACTCCTGTAATGAGGTAGACGACAGGAAGGGCATCCGGTCGTAATAACTCACTGCGAAGATTCATTTCACTTAATACCCGACCCCGTAGAGAAACGGGACAAAGTTCGGACACACACACACACACACACACACACACACACATACTACTGTTACAAAAATATTTACAAAGTGTGGTACAACAGGAGCGTTAGTAATAAAACAAATTAAGTCTTGACATGACACCATGGCATAGAAAGGAACCAGAGGGGATAGTGAACTCCGACCTCTTGATAAGGAGTTGTAAAATGACACGACGGCACATAATTCGCACTTGACATTAGCGAAGAGAACACTGTACGGTGCCATGTCGCCTGTGTTACTATTAGCTGTCATAGTGCTCCTCGGTGTACTCTTGTACCGCCATGCTGTCTCCAGACCACCAAACTTTCCACCAGGTAAGTGTTTTCACTCTTTTGCCTCATTCCAAGTAGAAACATCATAGCTAACTTCCATGAGTCTTGGCCCCTACTTCCCAAAATCGAGATCTTGCAACGAGCCATAAATGAGAGGAATGTAAATGTTTCCACTACTTAGTAACCTCGGATTTATAATAATCCTTTGGCTTTAGGTACCGTGTGCAGGCATTTGGATTTCAACTTGCTAATTTTTTAAATATTTTTTTTTTCAACTACCTTTACGTTACACCGACACAGATAGGTCTTACGGCGACGATGGGATAGGAAAGGCCTAGGAGTGGGAAGAAAGTGGCCGTGGCCTTAATTAAGGTACAGCCCCATCATTTGCCTGGTCTGGAAATGGGAAACCACGGAAAACCATATTCAGGGCTGCCAACAGTGGGGTTCGAACCCGCTATCTCCCAGATGCAAGCTCACAGCTGCGCGCCCCTAACCGCACGGCCAACTCATCCGGTGCTTTTAATGTTAATGTTTCGGTTTCCTTTAAAGAGATGTCAGAGAAATGGGTCCCTGTCTTGTTATCTATGGTTGAGTTTAAATTATTTATGTCTGGTTAACATCAGATGTGTCACCAGAGATCTTTTACATGCCGACAACGTACGAGATGCAATATATCTTTAACTTTCTTGTGCCCTTCAAAAACCCGACTACCCCCTGTGGGTGGGAGACACAGACGAAGAATACACCCACGGTATCTCCTGCCTGTCTTAAGAGGTGACTAAAAGGGGCGAACAAGGAATGATGGAATTGGAATCATCTATAAGAGGACCACCACGGGTCTGCGTTGCCTGTCAATAGTGATTTTGTGTGAGGAAGACCATGGGTCTCTGTTACCTGTGGGTGGCACCATATTGTGTGATACACCGCGGGTCTACATTGCTTGTGATTAGTTCCACTACGTGAGGAACACCACGGGAATACCGGGGCGTTTGACTAGTCCCATTAAGTGATGAACACCATGGATCTGCGTTGCTTATAAGTAGTACCTTTATGTGTGGAACAAGATGGGTCTGTGTTACCTGTGAGTGGTTCCATTATGTGTCATATACCATGGCTCTACATTACCTGTGATTAGTCTCACCATGCGAGGAACACCATAAGTCTACGTTACCCGTGATTAATACCGCCATGCGAGGAACACCATAAGTCTACGTTACCTATGATTAATACCGCCATGCGAGGAACACCATGAGTCTACGTTACCTGTGATTAATACCGCCATGCGAGGAACACCATGAGTTTACGTTACCTGTGATTAATAGCGCCATGCGAGGAACACCATAAGTCTACGTTACCTGTGATTAATCCGCCATGCGAGGAACACCATAAGTCAGCGTTACCTGTGATTAATACCGCCATGCGAGGAACACCATGAGTCTACGTTTCCTGTGATTTATACCGCCATGCGAGGAACACCATGAGTCTACGTTACCTGTGATTAATACCGCCATGCGAGGAACACCATGAGTCTACGTTACCTGTGATTAATACCGCCATGCGAGGAACACCACGAGTCTACGTTACCTGTGATTAATACCACCATGCGAGGAACACCATGAGTCTACGTTTCCTGTGATTAATACCGCCATACGAGGAACACCATGAATTTACGTTACCAGTGATCACTACCATTATAGTAGGAACACCATGAGTTTACGTTACCTGTGATTACTACCACTATAGTAGGAACATCATGGTTCTGCTTTACCAAAGATTAATAAAATTACGAGGGACTGGTGACTTGGATTTTGCATCCCCTTTGGACGACAAGCATCATCTCAGAATATGAGGTATTGTGAATTGGATTCGCAGATTATTTTGGATTCATGGTCATTTTTTTCATCATCGTTCGTTCTAGATGTTAGTCAGTGAGTACATTTTGAAGTTTTAATTATCGTTTCATTTCATTTGCACCTCGTAGCATTTTATCCTCATCACGACGCGCAAAATCGCCTAAACAACCTACTAGAATGGCCAAATCCCAGAATTAGAGACGGGGCTTCGCTTGAAGAAAGAAGCGATAAATTCAGCCCCCGCGTACAGGAGATCTCATAGAAATTTTTATGGAAACAGAAGGAAAACTGCATACTGAAGGTTGTATGAAATAATCGAGATCACAGTAAAGAGGTACGAAGATACAGCCAACGTTAGAGCGTGTCTCAGAGTGATCTCATTCTTACAAAAAATGGAATAAACTCAATGAAACGTAGTCCCATCCCATGACGTATGGCGTGATCTTTGGTCTGAATGTACTGTAAATTTTGTAAATAAAATGTAACTGACTTTGAGAAAGCTCCTCCTAGTATGAAAATAACGACGAAGTTTTTATAAACTTATTTTAAACACACCTAAATATTTGAAACATAATTATTTCATTTATTAAAAGTGTGATGGTAATCAGAATAAATGAAATAATAAATGAAAATCCACAGCCTATTTTCCCGTCAATCGACCGGGTCAGAGCCCCTTAACTTCATAAATTTCATAAATGACGGGATTTTACGCGGATATTTCACTGAGCTGATATTTTGCTGAGTGGAACTTTCGGGACAACTTGTGAGCGGATATTTTACTGAGCTGAAATTTTGCTGAGTGAAACTTTCGGGACAACTTGTGAGCGGATATTTTACTGAGATGAAATTTTGCTGAGTAGAACTTTCAGGACAACGTGTGAACGGATATTTCAATGAGTGGAGCTATCACGATACCAGAGGATTCTGTGGATGTATTCTACCGCCCCCTCCTGCAGGGTGTAAATAGGCAGTTCCAAACAATGCTCAGTGAATGGGTTGCCTTGGTATGCCCATGGCGCCACTATGTCAGTACAGAAATATGACGCCGCCATTGCTTTGAGTTGATCCAGATTCGATTCCCCCCACTGTCACGAATTAATCTAGTTTGGAATTTCAAGACCGGGTTAAATCCTACTTTCGGCTATCCTAGAAATGGTTCTCTGTGGTTCCCCACTTCGGAACTAGACAGGGGATCCACGCCATCTTACCTTCTAAGGACTGAGTCGCTCAGACAGTAGAGTGCTAGCTTTCTGTGCTCAAGCTGGCGGCATCGCTCCCAGTAATACGGTGTTGTTTGAAGGGGCTTATATACTCTAGACTCAGTGGGTAGATTTACTGGCTACCGAGCTCGATAGCTGCAGTCGCTTAAGTGCAGCCAGTATCCAGTATTCGGGAGATAGTGGGTTTGAACCCCACTGTCGGCAGCCCTGAAGATGGTTTTCCGTGGTTTCCCACTTTCACACAAGGCAAATGCTGGGGGGGGGGCTGTACCTTAATTAAGTCCACGGCCGCTTCCTTCCAACTCCTAGTCCTTTCCTGTCCCATCGTCGCCATAAGACCTATCTGTGTCGGTGCGACGTAAAGCAACTTGCAAAAAAATATATATATATATATACTGGCATGTAAAATAACTCCTGAGGGACATAATTCTGGAACCTCGTCGTCTCCGAAAATCGTAAAAGTCATTAGTGAGACGTTAAACTAATGACAGTATTATCATACCAGCATATGGCGTGACTACTGCTGATCCCTTCCCTCGGTTTATGACTAAGTATGGTCTAATTCCTAAATTTTGAATAATATGCTTCTTATAGAAATATTTACTCATTTTTGATGTGCTGATTTCTTCTTAGAATTTAAAATTAATTAATTGCCTTTCGTTTTTCCCAGTTCCTTCGTTGAACTTCTATTTGACATTCTTTGTTTTAATTTGAGTTACAAAGAGAAGCTGATAATCGCGTTTCTTTTTTTCCTTAAACCTTAAATACGCAATTGATAATTTAAATAATGATTTTTTCATTCTAAATTAATTCATTATCACCAGAAAAAATAGTTAAACGTCCGCCTCTGTGGTGTAGTAATTAGCGTGATTAGCTGCCACCCCGGGAGGCTCGGGTTCGATTCCCGGCTCTGCCACGAAATTTGAAAAGTGGTACGAGGGCTGGAATGGGGTCCACTCAGAGGTGGGTTCGATTCCCACCTCAGCCATCCTCGAAGTGGTTTTCCGTGGTTTCCCCACTTCTCCTCCAGGCAAATGCCGGGATGGTACCTAACTTAAGGCCATGGCCGCCTCTTTCCCTCTTCCTTGTCTATTCCTTCCGATATTCCCATCCCCCTATACGGCCTCTCTTCAGCATAACAGGTGAGGCCACCTGGGCGAGGTACTGGTCCTCCTCCACAGTTGTATCCACAACCCGATGTCTGACGCTCCAGAACACTGCCCTTGAGGTGGTAGAGGTGGGATCCCTTGCTGAGTCCGAGGGAAAAACCAACACTGGAGGGTAAACAAATTAAGAAATAAAAATATTTAAACAATTATTTGACAAAATAGATTTAAATGTATTGGTTCAGTCAAAATGTCAAGAGTGCTGAATATTTTACGTACCGGTGTATGCAAAGCTGTACTATTACTGTAACTAACCTCACATTATCTTTGGATGTCCTTGCTCAAGAATTCTCTGAGCTAAATAACAACTTAGTTGCTTTACCTTAACTGTGTAAAGTTCATACTTCACTCCAGACGATTTGAAAGGAAAATCATAAAATAAAAGATTTAATTTTTTAATACAGTGAGTTCGGCTGCAAGGTAGAAGTAAATACACACTTGTAAAATCGTAGAATAGATATATCAAACAAGTGAATTCTCCTTTGCACATGTGCAATGCTGTGCATTTAAGGGTTAAAACAGGAATAACCTCCATCACGGTGAACCTAACATTTGGGCCAAACTCGCTTCCTTCCCAAACCTAGCCCCATGAATTCTAAATGCAAGTTTAGACACAAGATATACACAAATTATCAGATGGACTTCACACACATGACACGCTTAGTTGTTGACTATGATGACCTCACACTTCACGTAAAGCAAACATCGGTCAATAAATATAAACGACACTTTGTTACCAGTTATACTGTGTTTCCTGATCGGGGAGAACTGTAAAACAGGGGAATTTCAAAATTTTTAAAAACATATGTAAGCTCATTTTATCCTAAGATAAACGGTGTGAAAATTACTATCTATTTGATGCTGTTACCGTACGGTACCCCTTGTTCTAGGGCAGTTATGTATTGCGGATTCTCTCTCTCTTTCTCTCTCTCTCTGTGTGATTTGGACATATCTCTTCATGTGTCCGGTTTCTTGCCTTTCAATTCACAGGGTCCCGGGTTCAATTCCGGACCTCGCTGAGGATTTTAATTCCTCTTCACTCCAAATATATTACTAGAGGACCCGGGCGAGTTGGCCGTGCGGTAAGGGGCGCACAGCTGTGAGCTTGCATGCGGGAGATAGTGGGTTCGAACCCCACTGTCGGCAGCCCTGAAGATGGTTTTCCATGGTTTCCTATTTTCACACCTTAATTAAGGCCACGGCCGCTTCCTTCCCATTCCTAGGCCTTTCTTATCCCATCGTCGCAATAAGATCTACCTGTGTCGGTGCGACATACAGCAAATAGCAAATAAAAGATCAGATAACTCGTCTTGATATAACTGTCGTAGTCATATTGTTTTGCCTCCCCTTTTGAATGGTTTTATCACGGCCGACTTGATGCGTCGCTCTAGCTAGCTCCTTACCGGCCTTGACAATCGGGTCCACGCACTGTAATCGGAGTAGTTACACAGCTCGGCACGTGGCGCTGGCGGCCGACCTATTGGCGGTAGAAATTCATACTTCTTTATGGAAAATATATTGACTTTGATTGTCGATTTATCGTAATTTAGATTTATAGAGAATGTTACATAGGTTATCACTGTTGAAATGATTAATCCTAAAGGTTACTTTCGTTGATATTTGCCAAAATGATGTCGTGAAATGAAACTGCGGGGAGATGACTTAGACCACCTGACGTTTTCTTATTGACTCTGATTGCCGATGTATCTTAATTTAGGGAAAAAAAATAGTGTGTTCAATTGACTAATATTGTTAAAATGATTAATCCTAAACGCTACCTTCATTGATATGTGCCAAAATAACGTCGTGAAATGAAACTGCGGAGGATGGAGTAGTCCAACTGACGTTCCTTAATTGTGAGGAATAATAGTAATTGTTTTTATTATCATGGCATTTAGATACATAGCAGAACTTACCACAATACTTTGTCTTCTGGTGTTAATATTGAGATTAAGAGTCATTGTTCAATTAGAGTTTTAAAATTCTTCAAGCCTACTCTCAGGAAGGGGACTTGACAAAACATGAAAGTCTTACTTTTTCCATATTCGTTGTATGCATAACATAAATATTTTGACTCAAACATGTTTAAATTTTAATCATACCTTTCACTAGAATATTAAATACCGGACAAGTTGGCCGTGCTAAATTCAGACAATAATTTTACTTGAAATGCAGTAGGTTGGAATAAGTTGGCCGCGCGGCGTGGAGCTGTGAGCTTTCATCCGGGAGATAGTGGGTTCGAACCCCACTGTCGGCAGCCCTGGAGATGGTTTTCTGTGGTTTCCCATTTTCACATCAGGCTGTACCTTAATTAAGGCCACGGCCGGTTCCTTCCCAATGCTAGCCCTTTCTTATTCCACCGGCGTCATAAGACCTATCTGTGTCGGTGCGACGTAAAACAAATAGCGAAAAAGAAGAAGAAGAATTGTAAATAAAAATTCAGTGAGAGAAAAGTATTTTGAGTAAATAAATGGTAAGCTGTTCTCTGCTCGATGATGATGATGATGATGCTTGTTGTCTAAAGAGGCCTAACATCTAGGTCATCGGCCCCATTGCTCAGGTAACAACACTTCATACGTTGGCCTTACCGTCATAGCAGTAGTGATTCTTACTTGTCAATGTTTAAATGATAAAGTTCAGATTATCTTGGATTAAAATGTGTTGTGTTGCTGTCATATGGCAAATACGACACCGCCTAAAGGATTATGCTATGAAAGAAAATGCATGGGTAAAAATACCTGATTAGCGTGATTTGCTGCCACCCCCGGAGGCTCGGGTTCGATTCCTGGCCTTGCCACGAAATTTCAAAGGTAGTACGAAGGCTGGAACGGGGTCCACTCAGCCTTGGGAGGTCAACTGTGTAGAGGGGGTATCGATTCCCACCTCAGACATCCTCGAAATGGTTTTCCATAGTTTCCCACTTCTCCTCCAAGCAACTGCCGGGATGGTAACTAACTCAAGGCCACGGCTGCTTCCTTCCCTCTTCCTTTTATATGCCTTCCAATCTTCCCATCCTCAACACAAGGCCACTGTTCAGCATAGAAATTGCGGTCTCCTGGGCGAGGTACTAGTCATCCTTCCCAGTTGTATCCCCCTACCCGCAATCTCACGCTCCAAGACACTACCCTTGAGTTGGTATCTCTCACTGAGTCCGAGAGAAAAGCCAACCCTGGAGGGGTAAACAGAGTAAGAAAGAAAGAAAGAAAGAAAGAAAGAAAGAAAGAAAGAAGCAAATACCCGAAATAGAAACGGAAAACTAAGATGAGAGTGCTACCTGTTTTTAGCCACTCCGTAGTTTTGTCCTGGTTTACAGAGAATTCGTGAAATGATAGTGTCCCTTTGCTCTTTTTTTCCTGTTCGGAATACAAAAAAGGCACACAGCAATATATATTCGAATATTTCCTGACACAGTTAAAGAAAAGCAAATCACCACACCATTAAAAACGAATTAGCTCATAAATTTAAAATCCTTGTTCAGGACGAAATTACAGCGAGAAATCACTTTGTTCTTGTTTCCATAAAATTTCTGCTCGAAGTACGAGAAGGTGCACAAGAATGTCACAAATTCCAAGATTTGTAAACACAATTTAAAAAATATAATTACCACACTACACAATAAAAAATAAACTCACTAGCGCATAACTATCAGATCACAATATCAAGCCAACAAGCACCTCATTGCGAACACGTTGCCAACATTTACTACAGCAAAACCATATAAATAAAACTGGGAATGCGGCAATTTGCGGTGTACAGCTTCCTATCGGTGGGTAGTAGGCCAGCGCTCCAGCGGCATTACGGTGAAACTTTCCAATTACAGCTTTATGCTGGGCTTCACAAGCGATTGTCAAGGCCGGTATAAGGAACGCAGCGAGAGATCCAGTCGGCCGTGGGTTTTATGAACATTTAATGAAAAGCGCATTATGCTACGCCGCAGTTCGTAGGTCTTATGGCGACGATGGGACAAGGAAGGCTTAGGAGTGGGAAGGAAGCGGCCGTGGCCTTAATTAAGGTACAGCCCCAGCATTTGCCTGGTGTGAAAATGGGAAACCACGGAAAACTGTTTTCAGGGCTGCTGATAGTGGGGTTCGAACCTACTATCTCCCGAATACTGGATACTGGCCGCACTTAAGCGAATTCGCTTTTTTATCCTGCAGTTGTTGATGTAAAGCTTGGTATTGTTTCGTAGAAGGCCACAGTATGTTTTTTAAATCGCAGTTCTTCTATATAGAACGGTTCTCTTGTGAGCTCACAGATTAGTCTCGAAGGAACGGTTTTCCTTTTTTTCTTTTTCTTTTTCAGGCAGAGAACATTATTAAGTGTAGCTAGGTTATCCTATAGGTGTTCCCAGATAATGTCCAAGACGTATGTGATGATGGGATCTGTTTGTACGTACACTTTTCTCTCTTAGCAGCATCTATGTTATTAGAAACGCTTTGCCATCTGTTGAACACATTTGGAAGCTGAGAAAAGTTAGAAAATCAAAGAGTATCCAGCTGAGAATAGTATTTCAGTGGCGGCTGGTGCATAAAATCAGTTGTGTGCTGTAACCCATCCCCCCCCCCTCCAAAAAATAAAAATATTTAGAAACATGTGGTTTTCAAGAGGGTCTCCACTGTGTTTTCCATACTGAACAAACACGCAAACAACCCCAACACATATACACATTCCTCATAAAAAAACTATAAAACTATATAATAAACACACAATAACACCTGCAATGGCAAAATATTCATGAACTTAAACACTTGGTGTGAGCGCGCAAAAGCAGAACTTCCCTATGTTAGCAAAATCACTGAAATAAAACCAGCAACGCGTAATTAAAAATGAAATGTTATGTTTTTATCGTGACATTTATAAACCAGACATTTTTAAAGAAAGAAAATCACAATATCATGTCCTCATATTGACAACATAAAAAGTACAATTTTTATAGTTCATCGATTTACAAAAATGTGGCTATGGGATAGGCAAGTTGGTAGTATTCTATCCTCTTTGGTATTAAAAGACCTGGCGGGGACAGCTCTACAGTATTTTGTTTTCCCGTTTGCTTTGAGCGATCCCCTCTTAAATACTACCGCTGAGTCAAGAGGGTGCCACCTGCCACGTTCTCATATCGATCGTAATGCAAGTGTGACTATTGTCGCGGCCACCAAATTAGGCGGGTGAGGAAAACTGCGCTGTCGTCAGATATGGGAACGGCGAAGCGACAGACGGTCGAGAGTCGCTTACCCCCGGGGCACGGATTGGCAACGCTGATCGTGCAGTGCTGTCAAACTGAAGCCCATCCGCTCCAGGTCACCCTACCCGAGTCATTCCCTGTCAAGCAGCTGTTAAGCTCGCATCGTAAGTGCAGTTAAAGATGAATAGTGAACGTGAATTGATTTGGGCTCAAGTCAAGAGAGAAGTGGCAGAGAGGAACAAGACATTCAAAATAAAGAAGTCAGAAGCCATCGACCGTGTGGCTGCTGCAGATTGGGAAAAATGCTTCAATCGCGCGGAAAATGTTCAAACAGACGATTGGGCCAAGGAAATAATAAGGGACGAAAGAATGGAGCCATTCATCATCAGTGTAAAAGACGACTCGATAGATAGTGAGATGAGTGATGACAGTGACTAAGACTGCCTTGAAGCCAGAAACCGATTCTTACTTCATTGTAAATTAATGTAAACCTATTCTTTAAAGTAGTTCTTTTTCTATGTTACTCGGTACAATATACAATATTCAAATATTTAAAGTTATAATGTAATAAAACTGATACGGATTAATATGTAATCCGAAAGTATTGACGGGGTCCTGCAGCCTGTGGTGGTGCGCGCGCCCCGAACTGCCTCAGCTTGCGACATTTACATGATCGCTTTCCGGGTCATTTTCCAGGAAAATTACAAGACTTACGGAAATATGTTTCAAATAAAAAATATAAGTCAGGCGATTTTTTACATGTTACCCGCAGACAAAATTGAATTGGCTGAAGAAATAAAAACTTGGCCGCTTACTGAAATTTTCAATACATGATTCTACGGATCTAAACTTACTCGTTCAAGATTTTATTTTTCATAATTATTTAAAGTGATTTATATGGAAAATAGTTACACCACTGGAATCCGCAATCTTTTCTGAAGCTTGTAGTATAATTTGTCTCGAAACATTGTATGAAGTAACATCAGGAGCTTGAGAGAGAACAACCTGCCTCGCGCTCCGAAATGATGTGTTCAGTTAGACGTTTCTTCGCCAGTTGCTACATAACCTTGGCAACAGCGTAATTTTTCTGACCCGCCTAATTTCGTGGCCGCGACAATAGTGCTGCCTCTCGGTGGTCGAACGAACAATCGCTGTGAAGTGATGTCTTGGCTGTTGTTTCTTCAGCCTATCGGAGTTGAGCACGCGTGAGCAAAAGTCAGAGTTCCTAGTTTCTGGCTAAAAGCTTAGAAATTCTCGCTGAGTTGTGATCATTTTTGTTTTGTTTTGCTATTTTGCTTTACGTCGCACCGACATAGATATGTCTTATGGCGACGATGGGATAGGAGAGGCCTAGGAAGTATAAGGAAGCGGCCCTGGCCTTAATTAAGGTACAGCCCCGGCATTTGCCTGTTGTGAAAACGGGAAACCACGGAAAACCATCTTCAGGGCTGCCGACAGTGGGGTTCGAACCCACTATCTCCCGATTACTGAATACTGGCCTCACTTAACTGCAGCTATCGAGCACGGTGAGCTGTGGTGATCACACAGCCACCCAGCGTGGAGCACATGACTAGTTACCTGGTTGTGAGGGGAGTTGAATAATTTCCTATTCTTTGCCTGACGTCTTTTTCAATGCACTGTATTCGATTGTAGATAATATTGTTAAAGTAATTCAGCACATTAAGTACGGCCGCCCCTGATATTCTTCCGTGATCAGAGAAAGTGTATACTCTTTGGCTTGACAGGCAGTAATCAAACATGGCTGCATGCAATGGCGTTATTAAGGATGAAGTTCACATGCATCAGAATCTATAATTATAATAGGAAGTGTTTGTCTGTCTTTGTGTCTGTCTGTGCGCGATGCCCAGCAAAATCTACAGCACGCAGAGATCTGAAATTTTGAACATAGGTAGATTGAAAGGGGTCCGAATGCACCTCGAGCCGGAACTTTTATTTTCGCTTTCGTTGGTGAGTTATGAACGAAAAACCATCGGAAAACATGCATTGGGATATGACAATCCAACGTGCTGTCACCAAGATTAAATGCATAGAGTCGCTGTCGCTAGGCAACGTACGTAAGAGGTAGAGAACACAATATTCAAGGAGCCATTTTAAGTCCAGGACGTAGGAAGCCGTTTTGATCTTATATGGTGTGAGGGCATATGACGGTGTTGTTGGTGATTCGTCCATCGGATGTGGACGTAAAGTCTTGAGCTATTCGAGAGGAGTGGGCTATGTGCTGGCGCCGGGTTTCATCCTTTTCATTCTTACTATCATATATGTCATTCATTTCATCTCATTACCTCATCTGATTAGGTTGACGTCATGAAAGTCATCCGGTCGTAAAAACTCGCTACGAAGATTCACCTCATTTCATACCCAAACCCCGTAGAGAAAGGGGACAAGGGTTGGACACGTATACATTTAGAGGAAACATAAATGGTACAGGATAGACGATAATAATAAACAAGGAATAATACATATACCGGTATCAGTCAAGATGCCATTTTAAGTCCGTGGAATAGGAAGCCATTTTCCTTCAGTTCATGATTCTGTCTGTCTGTCTGTCTGTCTGTCTGTCTGTCTGTCTGTCTGTCTGTCTGTCTGTCTGTCTGTCTGTCTGTCTGTCTGTCTGTCTGTCTGTCTGTCTGTCTGTCTGTCTGTCTGTCTGTCTGTCTGTCTGTCTGTCTGTCTGTCTGTCTGTCTGTGTTCATGTGTGCGATGCCCAGCCAAATCCACGGCAAATAAAGATCCAAAATGTTCGTCATAGGTGGGCACAGGTTTTCACCTAAGACGCATGGTTGTGTCCAAGAACAATTCTTGCACCAAGACATGAAGCTGTCAACGTCATCAACAAGCAGCACTCACAAGTATTATCCGGTTTTCTATAAATTGAAAAGTCTATTGACACGACGTGTCATACAGATGAGGCTGCCAACTGCACGACAAAGATTTTGAACAATTTGGAGTCACCTGGAGTACCATCGAACATCTTAGGGTGGACGATTGTGGCACCAATTATCCTTCTCAGGAATATGAATCCTTCCCTCTGCAATGACCACAGCTCTAAAACTGATGACGAATATTATTGAAGCCACCATCATGACTGAGCATGCCGCGGGCGAAGTAGCAGTGGCGGCTCGTGAAAAAATCGTCCTACGTGCTACAAAAAACAAGCTAAATACGCTGTTTTAAATCTGCATATTGCCATGATGAACAACGCATACTTCAAACTTGGTAATACTACTACTACTACTACTACTAATAATCATAATAGAAATAATAATAATAATAATAATAATAATAATAATAATAATAATAATAATAATAATAATAATAATAATAATAATAATACAACTTTTCTCGCAATTTATTACTCAGAACAAACAAAAACAACATTAATTTGGAAGCAGATGAATTCTTCGACAACTGTCTACGAGATAAATAATTCATTGAAGAAATATTTTTTTACTAACCTAATGGCGCAACTTACATCAGTGCAAATAGAATCGTGGGAATATAGATCCCCACTAAGAACACTAATTTAATTTCACTTTATATACACTGCGGTGGATAAATAATTTGATAAATCTTCGTATAAACTTTAGCACTAACACAATGACAGGAAAAACACGCACCAGTAATATAACCGCGAGATTAAAAACTGCACAAAGCAACTGAAAGAGCTGCCAACTGATTCATTGAGACCTCCCCTATTAGGTTACCAGCGTAAATGTCCGGCTCCATGGCTAAATGGTTAGCGCGCTGGCCTTTTTGGTCACAGGGATCCCGGGTTCGATTCCCGGCAGGGTCTGAAATTTTAACCATCATTGTGTGTACGTGTTGTCGTCATCATCATTTCATCCTCATCACGACTCGCAGGTCGCCTACGGGAGTCAAATCAAAAGATCTGCATATGGCGAGTCGAACATGTCCTCGGATACTTCCGGCACTAAAAGCCATACGCTATTTCATTTCACCAGAGTAAATTACATTGTAATGCGGGATAACATTTAGGGTCAGTCAAAGATTCTTTGACTCACCTACGAATTCATTATTTTTGACACAAAAGGAAGATGGATATTTTAATAAGCATGTTTGAGATAGATTGCCTCCACCTACGCTTTACTTTCGAACCCAGACGATGCTACTCTCTAGTGGCAGATTCGCTTACCACGTTCAACATAAGCACGGCCGACTGGATCCCTCGCTGCGCTCCGGGTAGCAGGAGACATCGAGTAATTCTACCCCCTTGCGGGAGAGGAAGTAACTATAGACGGGATCAGTGAAAGTTGATCCCGGTTTATGGTATACTCCGCCGGCTAGGGGGAGTGTTGCAAGCTTGGCTGCGCCTGCGTATTGCTTCCTTCAGGCTACAGGCAAGGGCTCACTTCACATGAGCACGAGCCTTGTTCCCCGGGAGAACGGCGCTAGGTGTTCGACAGATCTCGTCCTGATTTTCACAAAACACAAATTCATATCGTACTCAAAACAACGAAAAGGCACCGGGATAATTTTACTGTACATAAATAATATTCCTTACAGTCCCAAGCTACGTGCTGGAGCCCGGTAGCACGTACTGACCGGCCGCCACTGCGAAGTAGTATTCCTCGGACTGTAAGTCCATTCAGTAGGAAGCCATTTTCGGTCCGCGACACGAGAAGCCAATCAGCCCCAGGGGGGCACATTCCCGACTCCCGCGCTTTGCTTCCAGCGTAGCATCGCCTCATGCTGACGTCACGTGGAGGTCTCCTGTCGGCAGCTGTTGCGGTAAACGATAAGAAACTCGCTTTCAGTATAGGTCTATTTTGCAATACGCAGTCTTGTAACATTTTTCGTATTGTGTTGATTGTTGTGTTAAAGATGAGTTAGGTTTCTAAATATAAAGTTAATTGTGCTATGGCACAATGTAGGCTACTAATTGGGGATCGAAATCAACTGGTGTCTTATACCACAGATTTCAAAAACGTAAGGAGATTAGGCGAGTGTGGGTGTTGCGCTGTAAGCGAAGTGACAAATTTAATCCTGATAATGTCAGAGTATGTTCCATACATTTTCGTCAAGAGGATTATGAACGAGATTTGAGAAATGAACTACTGCGATTACCGCAGAGAAAAATCTTGCGGGCAGATGCTGTTCCGTCTCTGTCCATTGCAAATTGGCATGGTGATAAAGCTTCGTGTTCAACCACTAACACCGTTCCCAGCCAAACAGCAGAGCAGGTAGGCCTAGCTGTCTACTACTTTTCATGCAATATTTAATATTTAATATTTAATAAATACAATATTTAATAAATCGTAATAAATTTGACCAGCTACGTGGAAGTACGAGTACTGATTCTGTCGTGCTACGGTATTGTATACTGGCTACGGTAGCTGACTTTCGTTTAGAAGACTTGGGTTCGATTCCTGGTACTGGAACAAATTTTTGAATCTTTTTACTTTGTTCTGTTCTTTGCCAGCAGAACGTTTTTTTGTGAGAACACCGAATTACGACAGTATATTAACTTACAACTATTCATATACTTCGAACGTTAAGTAGTTAGGCTTATTTTACTTAACGATCGCAATTTCGATGTTATATATGTTTAAAACGTGATCGCTCATAAAGGTTTATCTTCATTTTACAGATTTCCAGTGGTAGAGATTTGCGTCATGAAGTTAGGAGCGTAAAGAAGCGGGCGCGGTCAACATTAGAGACTTTGTCACCAAAGAAAAGGAAAGTTGACCAGGCGACTAGCACTGAATCGCTTCAAAATGAGGAGATCTTAAAACTCCGTAAGCGGGTGGAGATTTTTGAAAAGGAAAAGGCGATTTTAGAACGAAGGGAGACTGCTCTAAAGAAGCTCAAGGGACCTAGGTATCTAGTCTCAGAAAGACAACAACCGTCTCCGCCGAAAGTGAAGAAGAGTGCACACAGAGAGGAAGTAGTTAAGATAATGTCCAAATGTTTTACGCCAGGGCAGATTCGATGTCTCTTGGGAGGCAATAAACGAGTGAAATGGTCCTCGGAGGACATAGCAAATGCTTTGTCATTGAGATCGCTTTCCAGAAAAGCATATGATTATTGGAGGAACCGGAACATTCCTTTACCATGTCGGTAAACCTTACAAAAATGGATTCGGCGCTTTAAATGTAGGCCCGGAATTTTAACAGAGGTGCTATATCTGTTGAAAGCCAGCGCAGTAAATTACAAGGAGTCTGAAAAGATCGAGGTTTTGACATTTGATGAAATGAATATAGACGGACGTATTTCATACGATTCATCTGATGACCGTATACTAGGGCTTCACAGCAACGTCCAGGTAGCGACGGTTTGAGGGCTCGTTGCTGCATGGAAGCAACCCATTTTTTGTGATTTTGACGTGACAATGACGTCAGAGTTGTTAAGAAACATGATTAGTAAACTTGAGGCATGTGACATTCATATTGTCGCAGTAACTTGTGACATAGGGGGCAAAAATGCCAAAGTGTGGAAAGAACTAAACGTACACAAGAACAAGAGCTTTTTTATCAATCTAGTGGATGATAAAAGGAAGGTATGGGTGTTCTGTGATGTATCCCACCTCTTGAAATGATTGAGAAACCACTTTTTAGATGAAGGTTTGACGTTAGCTAATGGTTCAGAATTTCAGAAGAAGGCAATAGAACACCTATTACAAACTCAAACAGGGGACCTATCAGCTACACATCATATTAATGAGGCTCATCTGAGTGTAACAGGCAGATCCCGTCAGAATGTGAGAATGGCTGCGCAGTTATTTTCCAGGCGCACAGCTCTGGCAGTGCAGTATACTTTAAACAAGGACGCTGAAAGCAACTTCGTCGAGCTAGTCAATGACACCTTCGACGTGTTGAACTCCAGGGCGCCTAAAGATGAAAAGACTCCCCTTAGGAGTGGATACGGCTTAAACTTAAGGAGCCAGGAAAATACTCTGAAGCGCTTTCTGGAGGTGATTACACAAGTGAGATTTGGTAAACGGAAAACTTTACTTCCGTTTCAGAAGGGGTTCATAATATCTATAAACTCTCTCTTAGGACTTTTTGAAGACATGAAACATGCAAATATGTCTTATATTTCAACTGCCAGATTAAACCAAGACGGCTTGGATAATTTTTTTCACGTGTACGTGGCCTAGGAGTTTTTTATAGCAATCCGTCTCCTTTTGAAGTTCGTAACAGAATTCGACTTCTATTACTCACAGGGAGTAATGAAATTCCTCTCTCCTGTAGTGTGTCAGTGGAAACTGAAAATAATTCAGCGCCGAGTGATACGGGTATTTTTCATCCTGATGCTGATAATGAGGAAGATTTCTTGAGCTTCGTAAGCAATGAACTATGTATAGATGTTTGTGAGGGGCCGTTATACACCTGTACCCGTAGATGAACCGGAAGAAACGTTGGAGTTGTTAAGGATGGAAGACTTGAGCCAGGACTTCGAAACTGAAGACGTAAACCAGAATGCAATTAAATACATTGCAGGCTACTTGGCATTCAAATGTCCCTCTGTTGATGACAGCTTGGATGATAAAGGTGAAATGTTTGCCTTGCCACAGGAAGTGCCTCACGACTGGTTATCAATCATTTCAAAAGGAGGCCTTACTCGTCCAACCGAAGAATGGTATCAAAAGTTACGCAGTTTGAGGTACTGTTTAGCAGTTTTCACGGGATTTATATTTCTAAATGTGAAAGAGTAATGCAGACTTTGATTTCTATAATTAAATCAAAATTTCCAGAACTTGACGAGAATATTATATCACTGTACGTCAGAACTATGACTTTTATTAGAATACGTCACCTCAACAAAAAAAACATCATATAGATGCTATGAAGAAGTATTAAGCGAAAGAGTAGACTGTGGACAGCTTCAGTTTCTTCAACAACTTCCTAAGTCATCAAAACGTGAGTTTTAAATACAATTAAACCAATAACTATTCCAGTGTTTCTGTGTATGTATTTCTCTTACAGCCGGCTTTTAAGATGTAAATACTCAGAGTTTCTTCTATTTTTCTATCAACAGTATTATATCACTGATTGCAGGTGATATGTAAAGTACCACTTTATTATAATAATGCCAACCTTTTAATTATTATAAGAAATTGAACTTATTTTACCTACTTATCGAGGTTTATGCTGCATGCAGGCAATACAGGCGCGCGCTTCTAGCCCTCCCGGCTACGTCACGCGCGATCAACCAATGAGAGCGCTGTGGGCGGGAATGGCCTACCTAATAAATACTCTATCTACCTTGAATCAGCCCGTAATATTCGGAAGTGTTTGTGTGTATGTATACGAAGCCCAGTCAAATCTACGACACACAGAGATCTGAAATTTTGACATAGGACAATCGCTTAAAGTTGTAGGACTCCATCTTCGAAAACGGTGCTTTTGCCATTGTCAGCTGTACGTGGATTGTTCAAGGGTTCGAAAGGTAAACACAATACAGTATACATCTTACCTCCAAATGGAAGGACATTAATATAGTATATTCCGAAGCTCTAAGGAAACAATATATTTTGTATTATATAACATGGTCTTTTACACGGTTTTAATATTATTTGTACCATGCATCAACCCGGTATCTTAAGCATTGAAAGTAACAATATAACAAAAATAAAATAATGTATTTCATGCAATTTACGTCAAAAAGATGTGAGTTAATAAATATGTTTAAATTTGCTTTTAAATAAAGAGTTTAAAACATCTAACGTTGAATTAATAAATGTGGGCAAAACCGCGGGCACATAATAATAATAATAATAATAATAATAATAATAATAATAATAATAATAATAATAATAATAATAATAATAATAATAATAATAATAATAATAATAATAATAATGTCCGCCTCTGTGGTGTAGTGGTTAGCGTGATTAGCTGCCACCCCCGGAGGTCCGGGTTCGATTCCCGGCTCTGCCACGAAATTTGAAAAGTGGTACGACGGCTGGAACGGGGTCCACTCAGCCTCGGGAGGTCAACTGAGTAGAGGTGGGTTCGATTCCCACCTCAGCCATCCTGGAAGTGGTTTTCCGTGGTTTCCCACTTCTCCTCCAGGCGAATGCCGGGATGGTACCTAACATAAGGCCACGGCCGCTTCCTTCCTTCCTTCCTTCCTTCCTTCCTTCCTTCCTTCCTTCCTTCTTCCTTGCCTATCCCTTCCAATCTTCCCATCCCTCCACAAGGCCCCTGTTCAGCATAGCAGGTGAGGCCGCCTGGGCGAGGTACTGGTCATTCTCCCCAGTTGTATCCCCGACCAAGAGTCTGAAGCTCCAGGACACTGCCCTTGAGGCGGTAGAGGTGGGATCCCTCGCAGTGTCCGAGGGAAAAGCCGACCCTGGAGGGTAAACAGATGATAATAATAATAATAATAATAATAATAATAATAATAATAATAATAATAATAATAATAATAATCTGTTTCATTTATTCTAGCAAAGTTAGGGATGTACTCCCTTTCTTACACTTAACCAGTCTTAACCTAGAACATTGTTAAAAATAATACTGATGGCACTAATATGAAAACATTGTTCCAAAAGGAAGTATAACTGGACAACCATCCTCTGTGAACAGTAAATAGGGAAGAAAAAATGGAATAGGTTTAGCCCTTCGAAACATTAAGGTATCGGTAAAAGAAATGGACGAGTCACGAAGGGCGTGAAAATAAGACTCCCTAGACCTCGCAAACCTAATACTATAAGGGTCAAGAGAACAAGAGTTGACCAGTGGTGGGCAGATAGGAAAGAAGTAGTGAGGAAACTGGCACGAGTAAGTAGAAGTTCCATACTCAGCTAGAGTAATTATCAACCTATTTTCCCAACCCCTGGGGGTACTCCGGACGACCTAATGATAAAATTATTCTAGACCTGTACACTGTAGCTTCTCAGATTATTAAGTATGTGTATTCAGTACAATGTTAAAACTGGACGTATTATCACTTCTTTGCGCGAGTGATATTTAAGAAACTTAGTCGTGCAGTTCGTTACCAAGCGTTGTGGTCAAATCCCGACCTAGGCGCATGAATTTTTCGAAAATGGGAAGTTAAATTCTTGTGTTTGCATTCTTCATAAAGTTGTTGGTCCTCTCAATCTGAACTGTAAAATTTCTTTAAAAAATCTTCTAAAAAGTTAATTTAGTCACTTCTTTATTTGCTCATAATTCTATTATACTATTTCATACTGAGATGAGAACAGTATCAATGTTAAACACTGTTTTTGTGTTTGAGCAATAAAGAAATTAATTTGAAAACATTATTAGGACACTCAATATATGGCATGTTTTTAAACGAAGTGTCGTAAATTAAGGTGGTAAAACGAAGTGTCGTAAATTAAGGTGGTTACTTGCCCTATATTCTTATGAAAGCTTTTAATGGACACAGTTTAGTACGATGTATTGCCTCCCCTGGTGTGAACTGCAGCCTCAGAACGCATTTTCATGCTTCTGGCAAGACCGGCAAGTTCACTGATGGCACATTTCTTTCCTCCTCCACAAAGGGTTTCTTCGGAGGCTTCTAACGTGTGAGGAGAGTGCGCTTGCCGTCAAATGCGTTGTTCCATTTGGTCCCAGACTCGCTTGATTGGATTCATAACTGGACCTCGGAATGGTCACTCGATTCTTGGCAAACAGTGCTTCTGTGGGAATCGGCGGATGGCATTGGCATCATGAAGTTATTGTGTATGAATTTAACCCCAATTTTTCTCATTTTGCGGAATAAAGCGAGATACTAAGATCGTATCAATATACCGGCGAGTGATTGAGGATCGATTTCGAATCAGTTTTTGTGCCAAGTCTTATACCTCCTCAAAACATTACAGACCAACCTCCAAAAGTAACAGTGGATCGAACTGTTTTTGGAATAACTCTCCACGTCTTCTCCAAACTCGTAGACGACCACTTGAACCGTATAAACAGAATCGTGACTCATCAGTAAAAATCATTGGGCGCCAGTGTCTTAGCTGCCATTTAATATGGTTTATATGGTTTCTTACAAACTGCAGTCTCGTTCGATTATGTAATTTTTTTTTTCAGTACAGAAGTCTTGACAGGCCATTCCAACCATAAACCAGCAACTCAGAATCCATTTCTGATGGTTGGATCACTTTCTAGTGCTCATGCAGTCGCTTGGCGGTTTTTCAAAGCTTGTAGCCGCATAAAATGGTCCTGGGCTAGGATTGTTTTCTTTTGCCGACCTGTGTTAGGGCGCTTAGCACCACTTCAATTCTCTTGGAAACGTTTTCAAAAGGTTCCTTGGCCACTTGCCTCTGAGAATAGCTTTCTTGAAGCAATGCAACGGCGCGAGTTGTTTCATTTGATGAGAGCTAGTTCCCTCTTTCCCTGCCACGATCTTAACGATCTGCCATGACTCATAAACGAACTCATGCACTCAGGCCATCATTCGCACACAATTTGATTCGTGTGTCCGGCTCCATGGCTAAATGGTTAGCGTGCTGGCCTTTGGTCACAGGGGTCCCGGGTTCGATTCCCGGCAGGGTCAGGAATTTTAACCATCATTGGTTAATTTCTCTGGCACGGGGGCTGGGTGTATGTGTCGTCTTCATCATCATTTCATCCTCATCATGACGCGCAGGTGGCCTAAGGGAGTCAATTCGAAGGACCTGCACCTGGCGAGCCGAACATGTCCTCGGACACTCCCGGCACTAAAAGTCATACGCCATTTACTTTGATTTGTGTTACTTGAAACTTTTAATTGGTACCGAAACCCTACAAACAAACCAGTGACAGTGGTTCCACCTTTTATATGAACAACGAACGTTATTTTATCGTTATTGTGATCCCCAACCCAATATTAAAAAATACAATGCTGTCATGAGTATATAAAATGTGACCTCCTTTTTTTTTTCTAGTTGCTTAACGTCGCACTGACACAGATAGGTCTTATGGCAACGATGGGAGAAGAAATGGCTGGGAGTGGGAAGGAAGCGGCCGTGGCCTTAATTAAGGTACAGTCCCAGCATTTGCCTGGTGTGAAAATGGGGAAACCACGGAAAACCATCTTCAGGGCTGCCGACAGTGGGGTTCGAACCTACTATCTCCCGAATACCGGATACTGGCCGCACTTAAGCGACTGCAGCTATCAAGCTCGGTAAAAAATGTGACTGATTTTTTTTAACAATGTAATATTTTTGTTGGATTATGGTCCAACACAGCCTCCGTGGCTCAGGTGGCAGCGCGCCGGCCTCTTACAGCTGGATACCGTGGTTCAAATCCCGGTCCCTCCATGTGAGATTTGTGCTGGACAAAGCGGAGGTGGGACAGATTTTTCTCCGGGTACTCCGGTTTTCCCTGTTATCTTTCATTCCAGCAACACTCTCCACTATCATTTCATTTCATCTGTCAGTCATTAATCATTGCCCCAGGGGAGTGCGACAGGTCTCGGCAGCCGGCACAATTCCTATCCTCGCCGCAAGTTGGGGCTTCATTCATCCCATCCCTGACCCGGCCATTGGCTGGAAAACAGGTTGTAGGTTCATGGTCCAACACAGCTTCACTCTCGGATTAACAACCTATCTTCTCTCACCGCCGTAACGAGCAGCGTATTTAAGTTTGTGGCTATTTTGAATCGGAGTGCAAATTGAGATAATCTCCAACACACATGCGACCGCGAACTGAGTCTTAGGATGGGATGGAAGTCATATTGGGCAAGGCAAGGAATCGGGAAGAAAGTGTCCATAGCCTTAAAGAATTTTATCTTCTCCCCATTCATGTTGAGTTGAAAATGAGAATCCATGGGAACCATGTTTCTCCTGAATACGGCAAGCCTAGTCTCATGCGTGTGGCGGACAATGCCACTTTCCCATTTTTGTAGAGGGTTGGGGGCACTCTAGCTCAGTTTGAAACTTGGCTTGGGATTAACGTGGGATACCTTTCCTTCTGACAATCGTCGAGATTCGAACCCAGGACATTCGGGACATGAGTTGCTAGACAACAATGCGATTATATCCCTTATTTTTACGTTTGAACATATTAAAGGAAACTTGTTTGCAGTATTGTGTTAAGACTATATTCTAGGGAAAGGAAGCGACTGGAGAGCTGTATCTGGTACTATGCCGACATTCGCTTCAAGTTGAAGAAGAAGAAGAAATATATGGGAAAGAAGTTTAAGGATGGCCGTTTGTGCGATTGTGGTACCTGAAGAGAGCAGTCTTAAATTCGTGGCTGAAACAAGAATCTAGCCTGGCCCAATCAGGTGAGAAGTTGTGATGGAGGTAGAACACAATGGCGCACATATGCATTTTTTATTTTAGGTCACTTGTGTCTGTGTATTACTACGGTAACTGTAGCGGCTGTGATTATTTGGGACTACGATTGGGGCTATTCGGTGCAGACTTTGAGATCACACTGGATACCATTGACGGTTGCCGCCTTCTTGAGATCCATCTATTCAACAGTGACTTATACATTTTATCATTAGCTCGCTCTGCCAAATAAAAGGTATTTTTTTAACTAGCTTACGAGTAGATCCATATTTTCGTCTTATCTTCAGGCCTTGAACCTAAACTGTCGAAATAGAAGCATGTTACTAGTTCTCAAATCAATGCTTTCTCTGTGTTCTCTCAAAAATGAAGATATTAAAAAATGAATGTCTGTGCTTGTCGGCTCGAATAGACCCACGGTATGTGATGTGTATCTTAATCGTATGAGTCACTATTTTTGTAACGCAATACTTAATTGGGCAGTCACTTTCACATTTGTCTGCCAAATTTGGTGAGTATTTTCTGCATTGTTTATTTGTTTGTTTGTAGAGGCTAGCCTGTTACAAGTTGCCGTGTTTAAAGCAGCAACCAAAACAATGTATGTTAAAATCGTTCATGTGCGGTAGCTCATAATCATTCTACATGGATTGTCGTCTCGTGAACTCTGTACTGGGAGGTTGGTAAGTTTTTACATGGCCGACTGCTTCCGTAAGTACTGTTTATCTGATTGGGATCATCTCACGCATGATAAATCCACGTTTTAAAGTGCTTCGTATCTCCCAAGGGCCGGTTAGACAGCTTATTAACAGTTTGTAGTCTTAAAACGACACGGCACATGTAATAGTCTATTACGTTCATTAATCCAATGTTTTTTTCAGATTCTTCATATAGTCCTTTCATATTGCTTGGTGAGATATATATGTTTACCCTGTGTTACTATAGGAAAATAATATCTGTATAAAACAAATAATGATGGATGCGTAGTGGTGCAGAAGTATGGCTACTCGAATCCCAAACCGAATGTCCCTAGTTCGAATCGCTAGGACTTCCACTAGATCAAGAGCGTGGCTTGGATTTCTCAAACCAAAATATCACAGTTCTCTTGTGTGTGGATTCACTCAATAGGTCTGCTATTGATGATCTCTTTCAGTTTTAGCTTCAGCAACACTTAAAAAATAATATGACCTATAGCTCATTCCACGTTAAGAAAACAGTATTGCTCTTACGGACTTACAAGGGGTGAACGAACACCCCCCCTATGACAACACATAATTCCTCGTGATTAAGGGATATTATACTGCTCTTTGTAATGTATTATGAAAGATAGATTAAAAGGATGAAGCATTTTTTCTCGCGAGTTATTAAAATAACTACATAACATTTTCTTTTTCATAAATACATTTGTACGGAAGGAGAACAATGGCGGGAACAGCCATCGCTTCGTTGCTTTCCTGCTTCAGTGTTACTTAAGAGGAAGTACAACTAGGCAACCATCCTCTATATAACACTAATGAGAGAGAAAAAATGGAAGGGGTCCGACACTTCGAAAAATGAAGGTATCGGCCAAAGGAAGACAAGGGCCACGAAGGGCGTGAAAATGAAAGACTCCCTAGCCCTCGCAAACCTAATAGCGTCGGGGTCGGAAAAGAACAAGAGTTGACCAAGGGAGGTCGGATAGGAGAGATGAAAGTGAGGAGCCTGGCACAAGTAACTGGAAGAAATGCCAGGACTCAGCTGAGGGCCCCGTGGTCACCAAACCACGATCCAAAGTTCATAGCCCTGGAGCTCCTTTTAGTCGCCTCTTACGACAGGCAGGGGATACCGTGGGTGTTATTCTACCGCTCTGGTACAAGCCTCGTCTAGTCCCTGACTCTGTGAACCGCCGGCAGCTCACTTCTGTAGAGAAGTCATCTACAATATTTATTTATTGCGTGTGTGCTTTTAGGCCCTGAATCAGTACGTAATTGTCTTGTGTTGAGTGAGAGTTATGCGATAAACCTACGTGTGTGATTTCTTTCTTTAACGTTAATACTGTGATCTTCTGCAGAGTCATCTACAGTATGTATATATTGCGTCTGTTTTCTAGCCTTTATGGCCTGGAGAAATTTATTAAATGCAATTAAATGGATCTCTCACCCCTCGAGCCCAAGAAACTTATTTGTCTATTTTCTCCCCCAGTTTGCCTTACACTTCAATGCTCAGGTTTTTTATGTGCCGCAGTTTACCTCTGATTCTGTACAAACCAAAAATAGCCCCTGTAAAACCCCGCCCCTTTAGTTCATAAAATTAATTTGTTGCTTAATTTCTTCCGCTTTTTGTCTTGA